>NC_022012.1:35743291-35775957 GCF_000317375.1 Microtus ochrogaster
GAGGAGAGGAGAAGAGAAGAGAAGAGAAGAGAAGAGAAGAGAAGAGAAGAGAAGAGAAGAGAAGAGAAGAGAAGAGAAGAGAAGAGAAATGATGTGGCAGGGGTACCTGCTCAACCATCAAGACAGGTCCAAGAGTGAATCAAAAAGAACTTTGTGTTGCCTGCAGAGGCAAAAGTGCTCCTGTTTCCATGTGCCTGTGTTTTCAGACACCTAGAAAAACCTCAGCTTCTCTCTTCCACTGAAGAGAGTGCTGCTGCATTCAGGGGGCTCAGCCAGGACATACCCATACACTTCTACAGCCTCTGTTTTACTTCTCTTCGCTTCATGAAACTCATGCAAAGATACAATCCATGTAAAAGACTGCGCCTGTGTTTTGTATAAAGATGGTTGTGTGTGCATTATTTTTTTTATCCTTGGCCTTTTTTGGATTAATTATGGTGCCATTTTTATACATGACAGTAGCAATCTGTCACCCAGAATTACACAGCAGGCCACCCAGGCTCCGTGCTTCCTATTGTCCTGAGGTAAATCAGTGTGACTTGCAGGAGAGCATGCCACACCGCCCTGATGGCCTGGCAAGTCTCCTGTCACAATCCACACTGTGCCCACAGCTCCTCTCTTCTAACCCTGAGAGGGTCCTGAAAGAGACTCTGTCCAGGAATGCCACAGCCCCACAGTTAGCCGGCTTTCTAAAGAGCTGAGGTGAAGTAGCACTTTTCTTTTTAATACCCTGTGGTGTCGAACTGGAATTGCAGCCTGCTCCTGTTTTCAGAGGCCTCCTTGGGAAGAGAATGTGTTTTATCTGCAGATACAATGACTGGACCCCGTACCCTGCAGTTCCCATGAAACCCTTGCCAAAGCCCATGAATGCTGGCTTTATGAATTGGTCTTGCAGGTGTTCGGGGGGTATGTAATCACTAATGAATAGTACAGAAACACACAAACTCCACAGCCTCTGGCACCGAGAGCTGCCTGGCTTTACAATTCTGTGAGAAAACACACATGCAAAAAAAAGCTTGCCCTGGGCTCCAGCATTGCCTAAGGCCAAATATTCATCCCAGTCTGTCTCCTGGCTGGTGGCACTTTCTAGAAAGGAAAGGCTCTATAGTCACCCTGTAGGCTGGGAAGTATGTGTCACTTATTCAATTTCCCTACCCTGACACTGTCCAAGCATTGCTTTGGCTAAGAGTTTCATCTTTATGCACAGCAGGCTAGACCAACTTGTGACCTGAGGAGTCAAAAGACCCAGAGTTAGGTAGGCTGGCTGCCTGAGAAAGAAGGCCCAGAAAGGTCAAGGTCAAATAGCCCCCAAGAAATCGGTATCTACCCCTGAGTAGAGGAAAGTAGAGGCAAGGAGAAGTGAGGATACAGACTGGATAAGAAGGAGGGCTGGGGAAGAAAGTCTCTCTGTGATGAGTGAACCCAACACAGGAAACCTACTGAAAGACCTTTCTGAGAAATGCTAGCTGAAGATCAAGGGTGGTAGAGAAAGGACCCAGTGAGCACACCCGCCGAGCATACCCATTTAGCACACCCAGCTCCTCCTTGAGACCTCAGCTAAGAAAAAAGCAAGGCTGATATCCCTCCATAAGATGTTAGCCATTCTTCTCATTTCAAGACAGAGACGATCAGCAACTCAGCTCTCCCGCCCTCCTGGGAACTGCACAGCACTCGGGAGCCTTGCTGAGAGAGATGGCTAAGTCTCTGGTGGGATGAAGGATAGTGAGATCTTCATCCCTGGTCATGGCAAGCTGAAAACACATCACAGGACATTGGAAGACAATGAGAGCCTGTCATAGGAAAAGCAAGCCGCTGATCCTTCCAGAGCTGGGATATGCCAGAATCACAGATGTGACTGCCCCTAGCTGAGTTACTCAGCATTGTGACCAATTATAGGACCAGAAGCAACTTAAGGGAGCAGAGACAAATGTGGCATCTTATTTCCATTAGTGTCTAACTTAGATGAAGTCTATAATTACAATTGGATGTGACCAAGTACAGTATGTTACAGTTGGTATATCTTAAAGTATGGGTTACAGTCAGCATTCCTGTGGATATATGGTAGTCGTCAAGCTTACAAGTAGACATAGTTATCATGTTAATAGACACACACATTTCTATATAAATTTTTTTAATATTTGATTATTACATCTAGTACAATTGATTTTACTTTGGAGTCTTATGTAACTTTTGTTCATTAAAAAAGAACAGACTTATGAGACTATGTGTCTGGTCTCCCAAAGTGGTTAGAAACCTGGTGTCTAGAGCCATGTGTTTCCCATGTGCGTCTATCACAGTGGCAATATATAAAACGGTAAGGAAGAAAGGAGTGTGCCATCACTGATCTTACTCAAGTAAAAAATGCACGGCCTTTTTAGAAAGCAATATAATGATATCTATACAAACACATGCATATATATGTTTATAATTTACTCCAGAATACTTAGCTTGTATCCGTGAAAATATTGACACCAAAAAACAAAACAAAACAGAAGCAAACAAACACAAGACCCCAACCACAACTAAAGAACAGATGGGCAGGCATTATTCACAGTGTAAAAAAGAAACACAGAGAACGCCTGTTGCTAAGAGGACGGTTGGAAAATGGGAATATTCCACACAATGGCACATTATACAGCCATGGAAAAGGATGGGCCAGTGTTGCAGAATATGCCCTTGTGAGAGTTCTGGTTACTGAAGTCAAATGAAGAAAGCAGCAAGAGTATTACGCGTCTGTAGTCCACCTGAGAAGGTGTGCTGAGACGAGAAGCTCCGTGATTTGCATGTGTTGGTGTGAGGGCATAATTGAGTGAGCACAGGGAAAGAGATATGGGTGGATGTGCTCATTTCCTTCAGAGGAGGAGGTGAAGCTGATGGAGAAGAAAGAGGAGGTCAGAAGGAGGGATGCACAAACAGATGCAGGAGCACTCAGCAGCAGCCAAGTGTCCAAAAGGAACGGCCTCTATTTGTGTTGAGATGAAACTGTGTTTTCATGACTGCGGAAGAAAAAACTGTGTTTCATGATGGTAAAAAAATCTATAATATAGATAAATGCAGGTGTGGCTCTGCTTTCACCGATGCTGTCAACCTGCTGTTAAGCCACTCAGGTGCTTTGTTGTTTTTTTAAAATTTCTTTGCTGCAGATGAATACTTAACATCTCGGGCAGCTTGTCCGGGAACTTAGATAAATCATAATGGCCAAAGTAGCTTGATTTTAAAGGTGAGTATTTTCCATTTTGATACAAGCAACTCACCCACTCATCCGTCTATTCTTTCCCAGAGGAACACAAGTGCCAAGGTCTCTGAAGAAAGAAAGGTACAGGAAGGGGGAGATATTTATGCTTGCCACTGGTTTGTCTAGTTGTTAGCGAATGCCCAGCCTGTACTCTACCCGTGTGCAGCACATCACAGACACCCACAACACAGGCTTCCAGAGTCACAAGTGCAGATCCACTTGTCACAGCTCTCAAGGTCACATGAGAGGAACAGCGGCTCCGGCCAGGCGCCGTCCTGCCCGGTGACCTAGAGGCTGAGGAATCTGATCAGGGCCACTTTGCAGTGCTGTCCACTCCAGCAACCGCCCATCAGTGTCTGTTCCAACGGTCAAGAGAGAACAAAAGAAGTGGCCAGGCAGCAGCTTTGGGCCTCCCTCATTCAGCTCCACCACGCCTCAATGTCTTCACCTACTCACATCTATTCCAGGACCTGGCAGGCAGAGGACACGAGCCTCTTTAAACACCAAGTAGAGGATGAAGGATTACTTTGGGCATGTTGAATTCCTTTGTTCATCTGTTTCCAGTGTGTGTGTGTGTGCATGCATGGGCACGAGCATGTGGGTGTGCTTGTGCATGTGGAGGTCTGAGACTGATACAGGTAACCCTCTGCTGCAGCTCTTCCACGTGATTCGTTGAGGCCAGTCTCCCCATCAAAACTAGAGCTCTCTGGCTAGCCAGCTTTGCTTTGGGGACCCCTGTTTCCTCCTTCTGAGGTGGAAATGACAGCAGAGCTACCGTGCCTACCTGGTTTTTATGTGGGTTTCTGAGGCTATGAACTCTGGTCTTCCGGTTGGTCTTCCCTCTTGCATTGCAAGCCTTTTGACTACTGAGTCATCCCCAGGACTCAGTGTTGAGTGACAGCCACTACCATCTAACCACAGTTTCCTACTTACAGCTGGTGGCACCCAGCTCAAAACACCTCCTTTCCCCCTATGACTCTCCAGGAAAGATAAAGGACACAGTGGCCGAGGTCGGAAACACAGCTTATCCATGAAGAGTCTGCATTTGGAGACAACAAATTGTCGAAGATTATTGCTGCGTTAGCCTTTGACACTAATACTCCAGAGAAGCACACTTCGAGGGAGGAAACACTTGTTTGGGTTCATGGTTTCGGAGGGATGTAGTTCAGATGGCTTAGTTAGCCTGCTTCTCTGCCTTGGGTCTGCGGCGAAGCAGAATGCCATGGTAGCAGGCGTGTGTATTGAGCAAAGTTGTTCACCTCCTGGCAACCAGGAAGTGTGGTGTGAATGTGGCAGTCCAAGGTTTATCCTGCCAGCACATGTTCCCAAATAGGCCTGCGACAGTGCTGTCAACTTGACAGAATCCTGGATCTCCTCAGGGATCAGGCTCTGGGCATTCCTATGGGACATCATCTTAATGACTTTAAGTGGGGTATGGAGACCTGCCCGCTGCGGGTGGTATGGTTCCCTGGCTGGCAGAAGGATTCTTATAATTTCACATTTTTATTCTTTGCTTGCAACATATTTAAATACAATCATTTCATTGTGTCATTCAGATAAAAATTTTAAATAATCTATTTCACCTTCAAAACTTGCTGTGCACATAGACACACAGGGGAAATGTGAACGAGGGCTAGCTTCATTTCAAAGAGTAGCCACATTTGGACTGGTGGATAGTTCCTGTGCAGGGCAGCAGTGGGCGTAGAGAGAGGAGAGCAAGGGTGTAGCTAACATCCCCAAGGCGATACTGCTTTCAGAAAAGGAAACGGCTACAGATGTGTCTTTCTGGAAGAGCAGCAGAGAATACCCACTCAACAGACCCTGCATTGAACCCCGGAACCAGATCCTGAAGTTCGGACAGAGCAGGAGCCTAGCAGGTCAGAAATCAGCATCTGGCTTTCCAACGAGGCTCAGGGATGTTATAGCGAAGCTCGCCTCCAAGATGGAGGCGTGAGCAGACATCTTGGGATCTTAGAAAGCCTCTGTCAATAAGAAGGCGGCCTCTGTAATCATTCTCAACCACAGTGAGCAGCCCAGGAAGCTCGCCTAGTAAACCAAGCCCATTAAGGCTGCAGCCAGGACAGCAGCCCCGCCTCCCTGCATCTCCCAGTGGTGAAACCTGAAGCTTGAGCTGTTTGGAAGCTGCTTCTAGAGAGTTCGGGGATGTTTGTTTGTTTGTTTGTTTGTTTGTTTGTTTTAAAAGGAGGGCTCACAAAGAGGCCCTGGGTGTTCTGGACAGCCCAACCCATCGCAGCAGTGAAGTTCTAGGTTACTGTTACTGTTCTGGGGCAAGTACCTGGAGATAAGCCCTACAGGCAATCAACTCTAACTTACTGGATGGCTGATAGAGTTTTCTTTCCTCTCTGGTGACTGTGGATGTGTTTCAAAGAGTGGCCATAAGAATGACTCCTCTTCAGGAGCCAATTCTAATGAAATGGGCTCAAGTCTTTGATTCCTGGCAAGAAGGTCAGGGAGACAGAGGCCAGAACTAGTCAGGCTGTAAAAGCCCAGACACTAGGAAGGGATCTTATGTGAAAATCTGAGCTGCATCTGTTTCCTGCCTTCCTAGGTGGAGTTTTTGCCTCTATCCCCTCTGCAGACTGCAAGCCTGGGCCCTGCTGGGTGGTTAGAAATAGCTAACTCTAAATGTGAACAAAGGCGGGCAGGGGTGTCTATTGAAATGTAGCTCCTGGATTTGCTCAAATTCCCTAGATTGGCTCTTTTCTGCAGGTTCTGAGCCTGCCATGAGCCAACAACAGAGGCAAGGATGCTTTCTGGTACCCTTGCTACTTCTGATCCCTCTATACCGTGTGTGTGTCTGTCACAGGCAAGTGACAAGCCAGGACATCCCTCACAGGACAGCAAAATACCTTTGCATCTTTTCTCTTGGCTCTCTCCGAAACTGCCAAGGTTCTACAGACCCATTGGCCAGGAAGAGGCAGAGAGGTGAGTGGAAGCTGGGAAAGGCTGAGCCAAAAGAGAGGAGCCCTACAGTGTAGAGAGCTACCACTCCCCTGCTTCCGCCTGTGCCTGGGTCCCAAGCACCTCTGGGCTCCTTCCAGGCCACTTCTGTGTCCTTAGTCTGTGAAGGTTTCTCAAAGACTTCAGGTTTTCTGGCTGGTTTAACAGCCTTCTGAAGGGGGTTTTAAAAATCTCAAATTTGAACTGTCCAAGCTGCTTATGATCTCACTGAGCCACAGTGATGGCGAAGGAACCAGGCTCCTCGCTACAATGGTGTACAACTGAGCACGACAGTCATTATGTTTTTTTCAAATTTCCCCTTTTTTTTTTGAGGCTAAGAAATTTTGATATATTCAGAAAAAGCAACTAAACATTCAAGAAAATAAAGGCAAAGTCATTTTGTGCCACCACCTCAAGCCTTGGCTCATATCAGTATGGAAAATGAAAAGGGAGATTCTCACAAAGAATTGTGCAAACATTATAACCCGAGCACCGGGCTGGACAGGCTGACATCTACTTTGCTCTCATGTCCTCGCCCTGATTCCTTTCAGAAAACTGGGCTCTGTTCTTAACTATCTGAGCCTCAGATTCCCTATCTGTAAAAATGGGAGCATCTAGTTTTCTACCTGATAACCTATCAATTGTAGCCTATGGGCAGATCAATACTGTAATGCTAAACTAAAGGGTGTTAGGCTAGAATCTAATCTAATCTGCCAGAATCTAAGAGCTGGCACTTGGAAGCTGTCTTCTGTCCAACTCAGGTCTCCTCACACCTGTACCAGAACAGTGTTTGGTAAGCAGTGGACTCTCAAGAATGTGCGCTCTAAATTTTTGCCCCTGTCCATTCTACTCAAGCTTGGTGTTCCATCTGTTCTGTCTGCCACCTTCGATTGGTCCCAATAGCTCCCATATTGCACATGTAAGAATTCTGATACACATCCTTCATTTCCCATGACTTATGCCTTAGCAAACCCCATGTTCTCAGGTCTTAGCTTCTAAACTAACTTACTTGCTTCATAAGATGCTCCCTCACTCTGCCTGCCCCTCAAGTTATTCTCTTGTCGTGACAAAGCACCTCACATAAGCAACTTGAGAAGAGAGGTTTTATTTTAGCTCATGGTTTGAGGGTGATTTTAAATCCTGTCAAGTTGACAATCAAGATCAGCCATTACACAGGCATTCTGTAGGTCACTGTCAAATCGGTCCTTCTCAAAAGTTACCTTACATTTTGAAGTCCCTTCAGAGCCAGGAGTGGGTCTTATATATGTCACACCCTATGTATGACACTTAGTGGGTCATATTTATATGGCATACCCTATGTATGGAATAGAGCAGGTCATATGTATATGACATACCCTATATATAGAACACAGTAGGTCATATATATATATATATATATATATATATATATATATATATATCATGCCTTATGTATGGCACTTGGTGGGTCATATGTTTATGGTATACCCTATATATAGAACAAGTAGATCATATATAAATGCCATACCCTATGTGTGGACTACAGTAGGTGCCTAAGGGTTGGGAGAAGTGTTATTTTAATATATTCACTTCTTTATAACTCACCTGAGTTTACAAACACAGGAGGCTACTTTAATCCTGTCAGTTCCAGCTGATAGCCCTTTAAAAATTCCCCCACTAGGTACACTCGGATGCAAAAGTCCAAGTCCAGGCATCCAAACCCAGCGTGCAGCACTGGTGCCTGCCTTTTCCTTCCTCCTGCTCCTCTTCTCCTGCCTTGGAGATGCCTCTTAGGGATACAATTCAGCGGTAGAGCACTTGTTAAGAGTGCCCAAAGCCCTGGGTTTAGGTCCTCAGCTCTTCACAAAAATACTCCTGTCTCCTACTTAGCCTATCAATGGCTGTTTGTCACAGCCTTGGCACATCTGTCACCATCCATGGGTCCAACTTATACCTACCTGCCAAACCCCACTTTTCCTTCGAGGGCTCTGTAATCCACAGCATGCAAAGAGGGACATTCTCTGCCATCCTGCAGGTCTGACTCAGACATAAGCACTACCTGACAGTCCTTCACTTAACCTAGAATGTACCAGGTACCTACAACATGTTAACATGGTCTTCCTGCAATTATGCCTTCTCTTCTACATTACACTGGGAACGCTTTGGAAGAAGAAGCCAGGATCTTGAATGAATTCAAGTGGTCCGTACACATGGCGCATGCATGTCAAATGACTGATCAAAGAGAATGTGGCCTGTTTCATGCCTCTGTGTTGTTGTACACATTGTTCTACTCCCCTAGAATACCCTCTTCAGTTCTCATTGCTTCCATCTGCCAGGCAAAAGTAGTCGTGCCTGGCCTGCCTTAGAATCTTCTCTACACTCAGCTCTTAATCTCAGGCTTCTTACATGTATTATTTGCTGAATAATTCACCCCTAAGAGCAGGGACGGCCACACTCTGCAGTATTCGAATACTTGGCGTTCTGCACTAGGAAAGCACTGGATGGCTCCACGCAGGTGCTGTAGTCACTGCTATACCAAATGTAACTCTGAACTTTCAGTGCACATGTTCCTTGCTGGTACCTTAGGCATGGAAACGCGCTTCTTTCTTTTCTGTCCTCCAGCATCCATGTGAGGTGGCGGCTATGCTGTAGCCCCATGGTATTTGGTCCACATCTACCATGCTTTGAGAACTTCAAATGGTACTTAGGAATCTTAAAGAAAGAGAGCTGAGATGTTCAGTTATAATACAAATTGGGAGCAGTTCTGGCAGCCGAGAAAGGAGAGGCCGTGGAAAGTCCAGCGGTTAAATCAAAGAAACTTGACTGAAATTTCAGCTCCTGATCTGTCTGGCTGGGCAGCCTTGGGCACATTAGTCTCCATCTCTAGTTCTTACCTTCTGCACCCACCACATGCTAACATAGGATCTCGAGTCACAGTATCAGAAAGACTTTAAAAAGATGATCCACAAGACACTTGTCATGGTGCAGAGTGCTAGCGTGTGATAGACATAGACTTGTCAACAAATGCCATTAGTGAGTTCTATGTCAAAGCACCAGGAATATACCAATGTGTTCATATCTTAAAATATAAAATTCTTGAAAATACTTAACAGTGAACATATCTTTCCAAAGGGGGAATCCTGAAGGATGTCCCTAAGTAGCTACCTCATGAAGGATAATAGGGCATCCCTTTAGCTAACACAGCTTCTCTGTCACCAAGTCAGAGGCATCCATCTTGTTTCAGGATTGGAAAGAATTGTTAATTATTGGGGTAACATGTCTTCAAATTTTATTAGTTTTTTTTTCTTTTACTCTTGGTGATATATCTATAAAAAGGTGGACAAGGTAAAAATTTTGCATGCTAAAGTTAATAAATAGATTTTATGTGTGTGTGTGTAATTTTATATTATATAATTATCTTATTAGTGAACATATCAATGGTCTTGATACCAGGTTTACCTTCCTATAATGAAAAATTACTGTCAAAAAAATGGACAAAGGGAACAAAAATATCACATCAGTAGAGAAAATACATGGCTAAACTGTGTTGTCAGAGAAAGGACACACATATTAGGTGGTTCCTGCCGTAGACTGGCGTTCTGTCTGCAAGTCTGGAGAGAAGGGGCCCAAATAAAGCACAGAAGTCCTGATGCATTCATTGGAGGCAGAGATCAGAATCTGAGCAGGTCCAGGCAGCCAGAAGAATAGAATGGAGCAAGACCCCTTAAATGCTATCCACCTGAAATCTTTTTGTCCAAGAAATTTCTATACAGCCCTAGATATATAACTATTTTAAAATAGGCATGCAAATCCAATGTTTGTTGGCAATAAATCATAAATAAATTTATTTTAAAAAATTTCCATGCACATAATTTTACTTACTAAATATGAAGGTAAATTTGCATGCTAATTAAATGATTGTGCTGTTTATTTCTTACACAGGGAATTAAATCTTGACGATGTATTTGATGATACAGGATTGAGAGCATGTCTGGTGTTTTTCAGAGTTGATGGATACTTTGATTTTGTTGTTAAGCTGTCATTACTGAGAATGTTGTGTCACATAAATACCTAATACAAAAATGGCAGAAGTTTTGGGCTACTTTCAGAAAGTGCTAGGAATTCTGAGTTTTAACAAAACTTTAAGGAAGAAACAATACCATTCTCATAAAATTCTTTAAAGAAGATGAGCATTTGCCACTATATCTTCTAGGATAATCCTATGCTACCAAAACCAAATGACAAAACTTCAAATCAAAGCTCTTTATAAACGTGGATACAAAAGTGTTAAATAGATATTAACAAATTAAGTTTAGCAATGCTTAAAAAAGATAATGGAGCATGATCAAACATTGTTTACAGAAAAAAATGCAATGATTAGTTTAACATCAAAAGATCAACTATTATTACTCACCAGAATCACAAAACATAGGAGAAAATTATGAGTACTTCAATGTATGTAAGAAAAATCAATTTGACTTATCACAGCATATGAGATCAATGTGCACCTATCAGTTTATTTTTCTGCAGAACCAATGAAAATGGAAGAACATTAAAAATAACATGACTGAAATAGCATCTAAATCATCAACTAAATGGTGATAAGTATAAAAATACTTGTGAGACCTGTACACTAACAACTACAATGCAAAAGACTCAACTAGAAACAGATACCATGTTCGTGGATTGGAAAACTAAATGTTAAAGTTAAAAAGCCTCTCTCAAACTAATTTCTATTATCAATATAATTTAATTCAAAAAATTAATTATTGGTGGGTTCAAAAAATGAATTAATTTTTTTAAATCTTGTTTTATGAGTAGTTGCATGTATGCATGTATATATACGCATTATATGCTTACATGGTATGTGAGGAGGCCGGAAGACGGTGTCAGAACTGGAACAGGAATTGGCGTCACCTGGAACTGAGATGACAGACTGTGATTTATGACTTGCCTGATGTGGACCTTGGGAACTGAACTTGAGGTGTCTGTAAGAGCGGCAAGCGATCTTAAATGCTGAACCATCTCTCCAGCCTCTTGACAATCAAATTTAACTATTCACCAGGAAATGCAAAGGACTTTTAATATAGTTACATCATTTCTATAAAGAGCAAAGTTGGAGGACTATGCTGTCCCATCTTAAGGTCAAACCGCAGGGCATGGTGTTGGTGTGCAGGCTGTGATCCAAATCAGCGAGGAGTTTAGGACCCACCCTCATGGGGTCAGGTCAGTTGGGATTTAGCATTTTAGAAAGTTAAGCGAACAACTGAACCACCAAGGATTAAAGGCGGGAACGTCATTTCAAACAACCCTGCTAGACTCACTGGTTGCTGGTAGAGACAGCTGTGAATCTCAGCTTTCACTCCACAGTGTACACAGAAGGCAACTCAAGATGGGTTATGATTTTCAACCCAAAGCTTATAGCTACAAAACCCCTGAAGGAAATGGGAGAAGAAAATTTACCCAAAGGATAAAAGTTCCAACCAAATTAAAATCTTCTGTTCTGTCCCTTGAAAGATATTGTTGAGAAAATACAAAAGGAAAACTGTAAACCAGGGTGGAGAGTGGGCAAAACTTATTTTTTTTTTTTGTAAGATTTGTATCCAAAGTAAAAACCTTTTATGTGTTGGGGGAAGGGTGAGGAAAGAGGGGTGGAGGAGAAGGAGGAGAAAGAGGAAGAAGAAAGAAGCAGTAGAAACCAACACACAGGAAATGAGGACCCCGGAGGTAGTAAGCGTGGAAATAAAAGGTAATTGCACAATGAGTCACTACTACATGCATATACTACACAGAGCCACAGGAATGCTTACTCATCCCCAGCAGGAGGTGAATGGGGACCTTAAGAAAGTCTGTGGTGGGTTCTAGTAAAGTTAGGGGCACAGTCACTTCCCTTAAGACCTAACAGCCCCAATCTTACCCCCTCTATCCCAGAGCGCGATGTATAGCTACAGAATCTCAAACAGAAACAGGTGGCTGACGGCACTTTGTAAGCCCTCTGGACAACTGAGTCCTTCAGTCCTAAAGGGAACAGTTTCAATAGTTACCTCATGAGTAAATCTCGAAACATTATGCTGAGTAGAAATATCCCCCAAATAAATGAAATGGCACTTACTGTATGATTCCATTTATGTGAAATTTTACAGCAGCCAGCGTCATAGCGGTGAATACATGCAGACCGAGGGGACGGGTGGCTTACAAGGAGGTATGGCAGGTGATAGGAGTGGTTGGGTTTTAGTTTTGTGGTGCCTGTTAGAGTACATACATTTGCCAAAGTTAATCAAAATGCACATTTAGGTGAGCTCTTTGTGTGTGTGCGTGTGTGTACAAGTGTATGTATGTGTACTCATGTACATGTGGAAGCCACAGATCCCTCTTCCATGTCTTCTACAACTATTCTATCTTTTTATTTTGTTTGGTTTGGTTTTGTTGTTGTTGTTTTGTTTTTTTTTTTTTTTTTTTTTTTTTTTTTTTTGGCTTTTCTGAGACAGAGTTTCTCTGTGAAGCCCTGGCTATCCTAAAACTCTCTCTGTAGACCAGGCTGGCCTCAAACTCGCAGAGATCTGCCTGCCTCTGCCCCTCGAGTGCTGGGATTAAAACCAGGTACCACTACAGGCAGCTTCTGCCTTGTTTTCTTGAGATAAGGTCTCTCAGTGACCCTAGAACTCACGCATTCAACTAGACTGAATGACCAGCAAGCTCTAGGAGTCTCCTGTCCCCGCCCACCTCACCCTAAGAGCTGTGACTTCAGGCAGGCACCACTGTCCCCAGCTTTTGTAAGTTGTCCTTTCCAGGAATCAAACTCTGGACCTCATGGTTATGTTGCAAGCGCTTTACCAAATGAGCAGTCTTCCCAGCCCTAAGTGAGTTCATTTAGTGTGTGTCATGTATATGTAAATCATATCTTAGTAATATTGACTTTAAATAATCAAAGGAGGGGGTGTGAATTGGACTTAAACACTGGCTTTGCTTTGTTCTCCATTTTTATGTAGCAATAAATCTTGCTCATCGAAACATTTGGTGGCACACGGTTGGAAGACATTCTATTGTTGTTCTGACAAATGTTTCAGCATCCACTGTACATTAGGCATTTGTGACCGTGATGACAAAGGACTGGGTCCCATTCTCATGGCATCGCAATGCTTTAAGGGAGACTGTGTTCACTGAGCAGGAGAAGGCACACTCTTAAGGTGAAACACTCCTAGCGGCCCCCGCAAAGGGGGCCTGGTTGAGCCCAAGTGGAAAGGCAGGGAGCTTTGGGATGAACTTACCCAGCGGAGGGGTGTGTATCACATTACAAAGCCTCTGTGGACGAGGGAAGGATTTTTTTTTCAAGAAACCAAAGGAAATTTAATGTGCTGGCGTCCTAAGAAAAATGAACTGAGGCAAAGTCTGAAAGGCAGGAAGCCTGGTTCAGGCCACAGAGGGGCCCTAAACAGGAGCCGCATGTGCCAGTCCAGGGCTGCCTGAGGAAACTTGCATCTTGTTCTAGGCTGCTGGCAATGGGGAGGGGAGGGAGAGGTGGTATCTGAAAAATAAACAGTAACAGTGAAAGTTCTCCAGGGATGACAGGGGTGGGGGATGGGACAGTCACCGTGTGTCTGTAATGGCAGTCCGACTTCTGCCCTGGACAAGTGTGCTCAGAAAAGCCGTCTTTGCAGGACATACAAGACAGACAAAGAAGTCAAACTGAGGGATGGAGTTCAGGGGCCTACTGAATCCAACTTGCTGGAGGGTGCAGCCAAAGGGGAAATTCTGGACCACTGTACACAGGGTCCTGAAGTCTGGGAGCTGCGCAGAACAGACATCGGGACAGAAAGCGTCATTAAAACCTTAGGGAGGATGAGAGGACAAGCAGAGACTGGAGGAGAGCACAGGGCCCAGAACAGAGCCCAGGGAAAATCATCTTTTTAAATCTCTCTCTCCCTCCACCCCTTCTCTCTCTCCAGTGTGTGTGTGTGTGCATGCGATGGGTGTATAATGTGAGCATGGTATGTGTGTTCATATGTTAGAATGAAGGCACACACGTGGAGTTAGAGGACAACATTGGATGTCAGTCGGTGCTTTCTGCCTGGCTTTGCCTGCTGCTGTGTGTGACAGGCTAGCCAGTTGGGAGCTTCCCAGCATTCTTCTGCCTCTGAGATTAAACACATCCCTACAGAGCCATCTCCACAGCTCAGAAAACCAACTCTTAAGGTCTGGCCAGGAGAAGCAGGTTTCATAAAGGACAAAAAGGAGGAAGATGCAGGTAGAGGAGAAAACCCAGAAAGAATTTATACTATAAAAACAGGGACGGGAAGTGAGATCTCTTTCCCAGAGAATGGGGATGGGGATACCAACCCTAACGCAAGGCCCCGGTGCAGCGCTAGGGGGCGCCATTCTCACTGATAAGACCACCTCCTGCTGTCACTAAACAGTTACTCTGGGTAGGAGACAGGGTCCCACCGCTCCAGATCTCCCTGCCCGAGGCAAATGCAAAACACGAACTGAGTCCTTCTGTAGTGCTCCCTCCCCTGGTGACTTTTCCACGGAGCTGCATGACCACCTGTCTCTCATAAACAGCCTCTTAGGCTACACCAGTACACCATCCAAATCCTCTCTGCACAGTGGGAAAGCTTGAGCTTTCCGAGTCTGAGTCCCTTTCTTGGACCACTGGGGAAGCAGGCTAAGGCTCTAGTCGGTCTCTGATTACTAGGAAAGAAGTATCCATTGCCTAGAGCCCCTCAACCCTATTCTTTGTTACTCCTCCCACACCCACAGTGGCAGAACTTGAGTAAGAATTATCACTGGCAACCTGTGCGCGGGGCTGTGCAGGGTGAGCGTCCCTATCTCCTTCCCAAGAGCAGGCTCTCCTGCACTCTCTCCCTCCTCCACCCAGACCCTAGACTGGCGTGGCTCTCTTTCCTACCCGGGTTTTATACAGTTACTCGCTTTCACAAGCACCCGGGTCGACTGACTGCAGACACCAGCTACCCTGCTGCCAAGGCAATGGCTGAGGAGATTAAAAAACCCCACCTGGGAGCCAGACATCCAACGAATCTATTCTCTGCTCCTTCAGCCAAGCTCCCGAAGCCCTCGCCAGGTTCCTGCCACCCATAGATTTGCAGGGGAGACATAGATAGCACTAAGCACCGGGGCTTCGCCGGCTGCATCCATGCACGTGCACACAGGCAGGTGTCCCTCCCCTCCCCCTCGATGCCTGTGCAAGGCTGCGGTCCTTTGTGTCTGAGTTTCCTAGAGCGGCGTCTGCTCTAGACTGGGTGGGGTGGGGGAAGCCGGAAGCAGCGTCTGGGGCTTGAAAAATGCCTAGAAGAGTGGACGTTTTCTTTCACAACCCTGACCCCTCCAGGGCCTCCTGCCTTCACCCCTCCCCTCCACCCCACTCCCCGTCACTGCTCCCCCACCCCCGCAAGCTCACTCACCATCAACTCACCTTGCTTTCTCAGTTTCCTCTCCCACCCACCCCCGCCCAGGTCATCTGGACGTCATTGTCGCTGCGGTTCCCCAGCTGTGGGCTTGCATTCTCTGCCCCCACGTGCACGGACCTACACGTGCAAAAGCACCCCCACCCTGTGGGCCTGTACCCCTACAACTTCACTTCTGGGGGAGTTTCTTCGGGTACCTCATTTCCTGGCTACATGATCCCCATAAAGAATGGGCTTTATCCCAAAAGAGTAACGAAAGGGGACTTGGGGGGTATTTAATTGGAGCAGGAGAAACTGCCAGCGAAGGGTCTGCATTTTTGTTGAAGAGTGGGTGGGCTGCCTGTGAGGTTTGGGGCAGTTTAGTTTTTTCCTAAAGACAACGAAAGGAATCTATTTCTCCACTCCTCTGATTGCAGACTTTTGGCGGGCGGGGTGGGGGTGGGGGCATGCAGCAAACCCCATTCAAATGTTTTCCTTTTCTTTAACCAAAAAAAAAAAAAAAACTGTTGCTGCATTCAGGGACTGCTGATTTTCTATTTTATTATGTTAACCGGTAATGCTGAAGAAGATCAGCAAAAAATCTAGGACAGTATTGCTTTAAGAATCTAGACAAAAACACCTTAAATGAACTCTGCAGCAGACAGATGAAGAAAAAAAAAAGCCCTTCTCTGCTGGCCCTTGCTGCTTTTTGCCATTATTCATGATGTAATTTTTCAGGTGTTAGTTTGGCAGGAAAGATTGGAACTGGGCTTGTTGCTAGGACATGAATGAAGAAGAGGAATCTCATTGGTTCCTTGGTACTTGGCAGGAGCCAATAGGAATGAAGGGGATGGAGTTGGGAGGGAGGCCACCATCATCACTAAAAAAAAAAAAGAAAAGGAAAAGAGAAAAAAAAAAAAGACAAGACTCCGGCCAGACTATTAATGCTTTGCTATGTCAAAGTGGAGCAGAATATTGTGAAGTTAGGGTGGGGTCTCTTAGCGTATTTTAGGGTGTCGACGGGCAGTGGTACTCGATGGACCAGGACTGAAGAATAAGCAATTAGGAGACAGCTTTGTGCAGACTATCCTGGGTTTCTCTAATAATTCACTGTCATTGCCAGTCTGGAACAAGATGCAAGCAAGGCTGGGAACATTTAACACCCTTAACCCACTGCCACACACCGATTGGGGACTGCAATTATGCTAATGGAGGCAGGAATGCTGTTGTAGAGGTACTGGGGTTCTCCTCTAGTCTTTAGTCATCGGTACTAAATGAACCCCAAATAACCGTCTGCTTTCTGCCATGGAAGTGAGCCTCTCTGTGTGAACTGGGAGTCGACATGTTCCCTGCCCAAGGCATGTGAACAGGATCCCATCACCACATTGCCATGGGCGTCTCAGTGGCTAACAAGACCCGGCCCAGCCAAACCTCCAGTTCTAATGCCTTTCACGTGGCAGAACACTGCAGCAAAAAAATGTCACTGGGTTTCCAGACCAGCGTCATAAAATGGTCACCCACTTAAGCCTTCTGAGCCCCCAGGCTCCCAGCTAGCATAGTAAGCAGTTCTGGGTGCCGATCATGCTTAGTGGCTTGATTCCCAGCAGTCTTTGAAACTAGGGAGGGAGAGATGTACCCCTCCAGGGCCCGTCTTCCTCCATGAGCTCTACAGACCTTACAAACACTGCATTTTGCTATCACCTATTGTCTGAGCTGCGGCTGTATCCCACACCTTTTCTTAAATAACTGGGCAGGGCTTTGAGCTGACTGATTTGAAACACACACACAATAAATTGACTTCTATTGGGTTATAGACCAGGCTGGTTTATTTACACCCTGGAGGAGGCTCAACCTCTGCCAGATCCCTGACTTCAGAGATTTTGTGGCTGGCATCCAGCAACATAAAAGGATGTTTCCTTGTAACCGGAGCACTTCCGAAAACCACAGGCAGTTTCAATCAATTACCATCTCTGGATGCAATGCAAAACTTTTAGGGGACTCCAAAGGACCAGGACTGTTTTCAACCACAAGTCTTTCTGGATCCATAACAGGCATTGATCTGATTATTGATTAATTTTTTTTCTTGTCAATTGCTGGGTCCTCCCAAGTTGCTGCGGATTTCGGGGAATGAAGGGTGGGGCGGTATCAGAAAATAGGAAAAGGTGAGACGAGAAAAAGCTTTCTAAACAGTCCTTCCTTTTCTCTCAGCCAAACAAAGCCAAGGCTCTGTGCATGTCCACACCACAGCATAGACAGAAAACACAGCTCCGTGTGTGGACCCTAATTGCACCCTTCAGGTGACAGGTACCATGTGAGCCTCATTTCAAAGCCAAAGTCAGGGCTGCATAAATCTGATTCCAGCCAGGCGGCATTTCAAAATAAAAGTATTCAGTCTGAGCCTGAAATGGAAGTCACCCTCCAGGCTCCAGGAATCTGATCCGGGTGCACCCAGACAGGCTGTACACTGTACATTGTTCTTCGTTCTCACAAAATCTGACTGCCTGACAGAGCTAGCTGTCCTGTCCCAACAGAGCACAGCCCCCCCCCCCGGGGGGGGGCAGAGCCAGAAGTGTAACACAGTCTGCACAGGGAAGTTCTGATCCATGCAGCTGCCCAGGGGAGGAAAGGGGTCCTCGAAAGGAAAGAAGGTAGCATGTCATCTCTCTTTTTGTATTTCAGTGTGTTGATGAATTAGGTATTATTCTGTATTTACTGGAGGAAATGGCTGAAAATCATAAGCCTATGGACATAGCCTGGTAGAGGATTTGCCTAGCAGGTACGAAGCCCTGGGTTCCATCTCACAAACTGAGTATAGCAGCCCAAACCTGCAAGTCTAGCCAAGGGGAGGTGGACACAGAAGATTCAGAAGTTCAAGGCCAGCCTCAGCTACCCAGTGAGTTCAAGGTCAGACTGAACTGTGCAAAATCAGCTCCAAAGTATCAGTAAGTAAATAGAAGGGTCATGAAACCAGATGAACAAGCAACATTAGAAATTCGGCACTTACGCCACACAGGTTCATTCCAAGCCAGCCTCTAACATGGAGCTGCCAAACACCCAACCGGTGCGTTGAACTGGTGCGCTGTTAATGCTATATAAAAGCATAGTCTTCCCTCCATGCAAAGAACTTACAGAGTTCTACAATTAAAAGACTTGTTTGGTGATTCCCAGCGAGCCTAGGTCAGGACGAAATAGGGACACTACATGCAAGTGAAGAAGGGGGCCTCCGTCCACAGACTTCAGAGAGGAACACATTTTCATTGCCACGGCATGAGCTACAAGCTAATTACGCTTTGTTGTAAGTGAAGCAAATTATACTGATTGTACAATAGAAGCTCTTGTCAGTCCCAGTATATCCATCGTGACTCCGAAAGATGCAAAAATATTGACTGACTCTGAAGAGCAGCTTTCATTTCTCTCTAAGCAGCAATTTTTAAGGCACAGAATGGCCAGAGCTGGTTCTGTTAAATTGTCATAGGGAAAAAAGTGTGACAAAAGAAACAGGAGTTATGAACAGATCAGCCATCATCTGTGAGTGACCAAGTACTTTGAGTCAAAGGCTGAACACAGCAGGACCTCAAGAAGGAATATATATATATATATATATATATATATATATATATATATATATATATTATATGTATGTATGTATTTCATAAAAGAGTCCAAATAGTACCTACAGCAACAAGAATATAATGAAGCCCACTGACATCTCTCAAAAGAAGGTGATTAATTAAAGTAATTAGACTCCACTGAATTATTAAAATACAAAGTCTTCAGCAGGATGACCAAAAAAAAAAAAGGCAGAACATTTTTGCTGTTCAAAAATTAAAACCATATTCTGGTTCATTAGCTAAGACGGGAACTCACACGTTTTTAGCCTACAATCTTATTCACAGATGCATAAGTGTCTAATATTTCACACCTTTGTAATGGTTCTTGTAAAAAAGAAAAGGGGGGAAAAGGGAGAGAAGCAACAGCCTGATTTCAATTATTTCATTGCTCGTAGAGAAGAGGAGATCTTCTGAAAGAAAGACAAGGAGTCTCTGGGGTTTGCTTTAAAAGTATCTTTTGGTTTTGAAAGGACAGATGCGTTGGATCTAGGACCAGAGTCAGGCTGGAGATGGTGAAGGACAAAGAGGCATTGCTCAAAACATCCCTCAGTTGGGTCTTCAAAGTGCCCATGTTTCTCTTGCTGGCTAAATAAAACTGAATTGATGCTTGACTCACAACCTCTCACCATATTGCAAGGCCCCATCTTTTCCCTCTCTCTAAAACCTATGCCTCCCAGACACATCTATCTGCTTCCAAACCATCTTCTCACTTGGCTCAGCCCTGACTGGAGCACACTTGATTACTTAATGGGCCATAGCCTCTGCTTCTGCTGCAGAAAGGACCCAGTTCCAACTCCTTTGCTCCACTCTCCCAGGAGTTCACTCTTGGACCGACACCAATCATGGCTCTCCTGCTCCGAAACCATCCATTTTGTCCTCTGCCATGGTGTTCGTGACCTTCTGGTTTCTGCCCTCACTTAATCCTCCCGCGGGTGTTTAATAGACCCACTGGAGAAAACACAAGTTCTGTCACAGCTTATCATGGCTCAGTGTTACTAAACTTATGTGGACACAGGACTGTCTATACAATTAAATGGGATAGCACACATGAAGAGTACCCAGGCCTGGTTTGTGCTTACTTCTTCTCCAGACATCACTATTTTAGGACCGGTTTTCCTTCTCATGTGCTCTGCCCTCAAGCAAACTTCTCACTGGTTTGTTGGTGCTTCTCTGCCGACATACCATTGTTCAAAAGTCTATCACCATCTACCAAGCCTCCCAGCTTCACTGAAACATCATGGTCTACACAATCCTTTCCCAGACTCAACCCTGTTGACCTACCCAGCCCCTCCTCAGCATTCTGTCTCCATCTCCCTGAAAGATCCCTAGTGCCCCGTGTTTTGCATTGTGGTTTTGAACAGGTATGGGGGGGGCACGTCTATCCTAAAATCCACTTCGTATTTGTAGCAGAAATCCTTAGTATCATATATTACCCAACTTCCACTGCATGGTCTTGGAGTCACATGACTAGTTGAGATTGATGGATGGACTTGAGCAGCAGTAAGAGCTGGAGAGTCAGTGTTCCTTGTCCAACCTTCTCTTCCCTTTCTTGGGAACTGTGGAGCTCACATAGCAAAGTTCAGATCTGAGATGGCAAGCTTTCCCGAGTATGGGTTCCAAGTGACACACACAACAGACAAGTCCCAACAACTTTTTCTGCATGTGTCGCCTGAGCAGGAAATAGGCATTCCTTGTGCTAAAGCTTTAAGTGTAGATTTTTGTTACTTTAGCATAATCTTGTTTCTCCTGATGTAATAGCCAATTTTACACTAAGGGAAACTTAGAGCAAGGAAGTAACTAATATTCAGTTGCTGAATGGGTAATGTACAAAACATCTGCTATTATTCCTCAAGAGATAGACACTTTTTTTTTTTTTGAAACAGAGTTTCCCAATGGCCTCGCCAAACAGGCTGGGCTGGCTAGCCGGCAAATCCCAGAGATCTACCCATTTCTGCCTCTCAATAACTGACTCTCTTACTAACACGTATGATTGTGTGTGCTGCCCAATTGAATTTCAAGCACTTGATTTTGACTGCTTAACTATAGTGTAAATCCCGCATGAATTTTCTCAGTTGCTCAAGGAGCCATGTCCAGCAGCCCTGCGCAGGTCCTGAGTCAGACCTGTGGATGAATGAAGAGTCAAGCCTCTGTTCACCAGCTGACCAGCCTCTACTCCACCTGAGACCAAGCAAGAACACCGTCTGAGAAGGGAATGCCCTGCAGCTACTCCAGACTCCAACAGGCTGATGCTGATCACGTGGTATAGTAGCCATCCCTCTAACCATCCCAGCTCCGACTCCACAGCTTCTTGGTTAAGACAGAGGACCAAAAAGACACAACTATTTAAAAAAAAAAATACTTCAAGCAGCATTCCATTAGTCCAGATTGTATCAAAGCTTTTGTTGGACCGTAAGTATCTCTCTTATGAAGAAAAAAAATAAAATGAACATGTTTCTAAATTTGTATTTGAATGTCCCCCTCCCTTGCTGACTCTAAAGATACCAACAGACACCATGGGTAACAACAAGAGTGCACAGCAGGTTCTCAAAGTTGCTGTCATCTTCATCCCAGATGGACGAGCCAGGTGATGCAAGCTACGCCTTCTGCCCCCGGAGAAACTCTTCCTGTCGTCAGAGCCTGAAAACCCAAGATCAAGTAGAGATCTTCCTAGTGAGAAACTAGATCTTCCTGTCTGGTTAGCCATCTGCAAGAGATGGGGAGCTGTTTCTCCTTTCTTCCCCAAAAGTTTGTTGTAGTAAACACGAATTAGGATACAATAACAACAACAACAACAACAATAATAATAAATGCTTTGAAACAAAATTCACAAACGTTTTCCTTCTGGCCTCCTGATAGGAGCCCAGACTCTAGAATTGCTTCTGCAAATGCCAAAGCTTGGGCTTTCCGATGTCCTAACTGCTGGAGAGAAAAGGCTTCTCAGAAATTTAATCATTGTGCTTCATTCACTGACATGGTCAATGAAAACCAACTCAGTGCAGAAGGGGTAGGCTGAACTCGGGACTTTCTCTATGGGTTGGGATTTAAGACAGAGCCAAAGAGGATGAAAAGGAGGTAGGCTGGGTAAACATAGCAGGAAGAGCTCTCCACCTGTAGTATATGCTCCAAACCAGGATCCTTACCTCAGGACCCTATCCTCAAAGAAGGGAATATGGTCACACGTTTTTAGGAGGATAGCACAAACTTAAAATGCATCTGGAGTAAGGTAAACCGATTAAACTGGGTTCTTTTCCAAGACTGCAGAATCTTAAACAGAGCATGGGAGAATCGGATAATCACCATCACTGCCACTTGGACAGCTCACCAACGGTTAACTGTGCCATAGGTCCAGGCACCTCTCAACTACCCTCTTAATTGCTTTTCTCTTTGCCAGCTACTGTTAGGGCCTCTAAATGCCAATTTGCCCTGCGGGGCATTGCCTCTGAGTAGCAGAATCAGCTCAGAGCTGCCAGGGCCACCAGGATGTCTGGCTGCTCAGAGGCACTAAATGGGCAAGGTCAGCATATCCAAGGGGGGAAGAGGCTGGCTCAAGTTGACCAAAGGCAATCTCAGTCTAGAGATACCGGCTTTTGTCAGGTCACTGCTTAAAATGCAGAAGGGGAGCAGAGATTCTCTCTGGAGCCAGGTGGGAGCCAAGGCCGGTAATTAAGAGGTAAGCAACACTGTAGCCAGTGGGCTGGGAATTCACTAAACAGATGGCGGAGGTGGAAGTGCAGTTGTTCCCCAGCCAAGTGCCCTTGTGCACAGATGTCACTGTTGGGTGCGTGTCCTACCAAGGACTCCAGATCTTTGACACAGCAGTGCAGCTATCCCGCTCCCTATGGAGACATGGGATGGCACACCTATTTCTACCCTTCACCCCAAGGTTGCTAGAGACTGTGCTGATCTTAGTCACAGAAGCCTCAAACTAAGGAATATTTGATTCTCCTGCTTGATCTTTGAGATTTTTCTCTTTCCCCTTCCTTTCCCCTCCCTCCCCCTCCCTCTCCTTCCCCTCCTTCCTTCTTTTCCTTTTTAAGAGTAAATATCACTGTACCCACAATTATGCCCCCTGGAAATTCTAAGACTAATAAGGCCTGATGTCCACATCCCAGCTCAGTTTAGTCCATGCCGTACTGCGTTAGCACACGGAAAGGATACAGCACCTAGGAGCAACGCTTCACATAACTGACTGCTGCTTTCTTCCCATCGCCGTCAGCTCTGCATGTGAGGCCACCGCGCTGGTCAGCCGCTGGCTTTAAGGATCAAAAAATACACAGCTGTTTTCTAATTTGACATTCCCAGCCCACTTCTCTCCTTGGCTCTAATTCGTTCATTACCTCCTGGCTGAAAGCTATGCCTGGTAGACATGCCACACTTACTGAGCACCTACCTTCTGCCTCTCCTTTCCTTCGGGTCTTCTGCCTTCTCTCACCTTCCGGCTCCATGGCAGAACCAATGCTCATGTGGTAAATCCAAGAATTACCCATGATGCTTCTACCCAGACTCTCCTATCCTTCACCCAACCAATCAACACATCTGAAGGAAATTCGCCATCTCCTGCTTCTTATCAAGTTTTTAATTCTAATTTTCTCAGTGAGTGTGGCTCCTATTTTGCATGCAATAGATTCCATACAAATTCAGAGGTTTCGTAGACTCAACCATTGGTGAAGGGGCATGTCAATAGATTCTAGATTAACAACCCAGGTCATTGGCTGCTATAAATGAGTGTTTATATCTGTTTAATAGTTTTAGATGTTAAGCTACTTAGGGACAGGACTCCTCCATGTAATTATCTCTGTAGGGCACCTGGCACGGAGCCTCATATAGTTAATCCCTTAATTAAGTCTTTTTGAATATCATATGGAGAAGAAAATGAACCATTCATCCAATAAATATTTATTGAACACATACCATGTGCAGGGCCCTGTGCTGGTTTTCTTGGGAAATACAAAGACTTGGAAAGAACAGAAAGAGGAAGCCAACCGATCATACAAAGTGGCAGAGACAGGAAGGGTTGTTGGAGTTCTGACTTCAGAGGCCAGCAAGGATGGAGAAATGGACGACATAAATATGAGTTTGTCGAAATATAAGGGCTCTCTGAGAGGTCTTAGAAAAGCTGGGTGGCACCAAGGTCAGGGGATTAAAAGTAGGGGCATGAACATTCAAGCCATACCTCACCTCAGACCCTGGCTGGGGTCAGGGGAGACAGTTCAACTCCATTCAGAAGCCATGAACCATTGAAAGGTTCCACGAATCCTTTTATACTGATGTTTTTATGCTGCCAGTGGATCATATCCAGCCCCCTTGTGCAGGCCCTGGGCCTCAGATTGCCACCAGAGGATGTGGGGGCCTTCAGGTGCTTGCTTACTCATGCTCTGTATAAGTGCAAGGGCTTCCCAGACATCTGTCATGCTTCCCACCATAATGAAGTTCCTTTGAGCGTGACTCATAATTACGGCTACCGTCAATGCAGTGGAACTCTTCTGCAGGCTCAGGCTTTGAACCCAGGGCATTCTCGCCTACGTCAACCAAGAGTCTACCACTGCCTGAACTACACTCCCAGGTCTGCAGCAAAACGTTTCACAGTGCATTCGTTATTTTCTAACTTCTCTGAACCTCCCCAACTTGTTACACTGAATCTCACCAAGAATCTGAGGGGGAAGGCAATTTTAAAGTCCTCCAGAAAGCTGGGAGCAGAGCTGGTATAGACCAAGACAGTTTTGAGCACACATAATTTTTGTCATGGCACATAGCCCTAGCAAAGATCCCCACTTACGAGTTTTCTGAACAACGTATCAATCAATTTTGCAAGTTGAACCGAACCAAAATGGCTGTGTGGGTAATACTTCAAAGAGGGTGTGTCCTGTGAGTTTCTGGTCCCAGGCCTGGTCACCTGTCAGGGAACGAACGACCTTGGTGCTTCTGGAATACAGAGATGGTAAGTCCTGCCTCACATTGGGTAAAGTCCCTGCATCAGTCAGCTTAACAGCTGTTCATGATTAGCCAGGAGAATCGGCCATCAAACCCCTTCAAGTTACCCTGAGTGGGATATTAAACTATGCTTTGAGTATGGCTGGGACTTTTAACTTTCACAAGCATCTGACAGATGTGGCTAGGTTGGCCCCAACCAAGCCAGACCCTCTTATTCTTCTTATATGAATAAGAGGATCGAAGACAGAGAAAATATTTAAAATTAGTAATCAAGAAAGCAGGGCCAGGACAAAACACACAGCCAAATCAATTATACAATGTCTGTTTTATGAATGAGAGATGGTTATTTGGGGATGGTTCCTGGCCTGGGATCTTTACGGCAACAGCCCCAAGCTCTGGAGCTAGTTCTATTGTCTCTCATCATGTGTATTAAGAGATAGAGTAGCTATGCCCCTATGGATGTGGCAAAAATGAGTTTTCTATTAAGATCAAACAGGAATGGATCTCTGAACATCATCTGACTTAATGAGTGTTTACTGCGCATTTGAGAATATCTCCTAGAGAAAGGATCACGTCTAGGTGTGCCATAGTTAGGGTTACTATTGCCGTGATGAAACACCATGACCTAAAGCAACTTGGCGAGGAAAGTGTGTATAAAACTAATCATATAACCAGCCCAACTGATCCCTTGTCAGCCTGACATACAAACACATCGCTTTTCAACTAGAACCTTTCGTTTCTCATTTATCCTCAAGATAGCATGTTATTTATATTTATATCACAATATCAATTATAAATAAGTTCAAAGTTCTATAGTCTTTACAAATTCAAACACATTTTAAAGAGTAGTGCAGTCTCTTTAAAATATCCAGTCACTTTAAAAATCCAACATCTCTTTTAAAAGTTCAAAGTCTCTGAACTGTTGGCTCCTACAAAAAAAATCAAAATTAGGTTAACTATTTTCTTACTTCAAGAGGGAAGAACCAGGTCACAGTCACAATCTGAGCAAAGCAAAAGCAAACTCTGAGAGTGTAAATAACTCGGTGTCCAACATCTGGGATTTATTCACGATCTTCTGGGTTCCTCCAAGAGTCTTAGGTCACTTCTCCAGCTCTGTCCTCTGAAGCATGCACAGTTCATCTTCCAGGCTCTGCTGGATTTTCTCTGCTGCTCTGCTGGTTATGGTGATGATCCCATGGTACTGGCATCTCCCAAATGCTGAGGCCTTTGCTTCGCGTGGGCTGTGTTATCGCCAATAGCCTCTTCTGTGCTTACTTTACGGTATCAAACCTCAACTTCATGATCCAGAGGTCATGGGCATTTTACTGCTACTGTGGCCACACCTTCTGTAATGGCCTATCCTGGCCCCTTACAGTGCTAGGCCCAGGTGTTTCTTATGACCCCTTCATGCCTTCAAAACCAATACCACCAGTGGGGTGGTGGTGGCTTATGTCTTTAATTCCAGGACTCAGGTGGATCTCTGAGTTTGAGGCCAGCCTAGTCTACAGGACAGCTAGGACTGTTATACAGAGAAACCCTGTCTCAAAAAAAAGGAAGGAAGGAAGGAAGGAAGGAAGGAAGGAAGGAAGGAAGGAAGGAAGGAAGGAAAAAAAGGAAGGACTCAATACCACCTGGGTGAGCGACTCTTACACTACCAAGTTCGACAACCAATGTAAAGTACAACTTTGGCTGCCTCTGGAACACAGCTTCTGTGTGCCTCCTCTGAGGAAACACTTCCTGAAGATTTCACCTCAACAAAAATGCTGGTCTCTTTTTTGTTTTTTCGAGACAGGGTTTCTCTGTGGCTTTGGAGCCTGTCCTGGAACTAGCTCTGTAGACCAGGCTGGTCTCGAACTCACAGAGATCCGCCTGCCTCTGCCTCCCGAGTGCTGGGATTAAAGGTGTGCGCCGCCACCACCTTAATCACCACTAATTTCTCAGCTCCAGCTGATCAGCATGAAGTATCCCAGCAAAGCAGATTTACTTCAGTGACTGGTCTCTTGTTAATCACAGCTGGTTCCTGAGCCCCAGCTAACCAGAACCACAGATTCTCAATTCGCCACAGCAAATGGTCCTAACAGAGCCTTTAAGGGACTCTCAAACTTCCCTCTGGAATTCTGTAAGCCAGGCCTCCATCATCTGCATTACCTTCAACATTCTTATCTTCCATGCTCCCACAGAAAAACTCACCAAGATTTGAACACCCAATGAATTTTCTAGTTCAAAGTTCCAAAGTCCTTCCACAATCCTCCCCCAAACAACATAACAATGTCCCATGGTCCTGGTAGGAACGGGTCTTAGTTATGGTACTGCTGACGTGATGAAACATGATGACCAGAAGGAACTGAGAGAGGAAAGAGTTTTTCACTCACAGTTCCTATGACAGTTCATCACCAAAAAGCAGTGAAGGCAAACTCAAGCAGGGTAGAAACCTGGAGGCAGGAGCTGATGCAGAGGCCATTGGGTAGGAGCTGCTAAAAACCTTGTTTCCCATACTTTGCTCAGCCTGCTTACTTAGAGAACTCAGGGCTAGCCCAGGGGTGGCTCCCACCACCATGGGCTGGGTCCTCCCACATCAATCACTAATGACGAAAACACCCAACATTTGAGAAAATGGAGGCGTTTTCTCAATCGAGGCTCCCTCCTTTCTGCTACCTCTATCTTGTGTCAAGTTGACATAAAACTAGCCAGCCCTAGCTGAAAAACATTGTTATCAAGGGTTGTGGCTCTTTCCAGCTCTGCGTTGATACATTTCAAAGTCTCCCTGCAGCAGCTTCAGTGTTGACGGCTTTCACATTGCTTATAATCTTCTATAATCTTACAATAAAGATAGTTTTATGGTTGGGGGTCTCAACAATATGAGGAACTGTATTAAAAGGTCACAGCAAACCAAAAAAAAATAAATAAATAAAATAAAAGGTCACAGCACTAGGAAGGTCAAGGACCAGTGACCTAGAAGAGCCTCAAAGGAAGGTAGTAAGCATAAGGGTGACTGTCTCACCAAGCTAGGAGATGGGATCCCTCCTGCTATCAACTACTATCACCTACTTCATCCTAAACTGATCTTTCTAGGACTGTGCCCCACAAAAGCAGACCACTGCATGACAGTTACCACCATGGTGGCCACGTATGGGCACTGAAGCCCTTTTGAAACCATAACTGATAAATTAGAGAAATCAGGGGGTACAGGGTATTTCTCATGAAACTGTCTGGACATGAGCATTTGTTTAAAGCAGAAAAATAGAACATCCCTCAAGAATTGTAGGGCGATTTCCCACCCTAATTTCTCTCAGATAACAGCAATACAGGCTAGGTGGCTATTGAAGCGTTTCCCTAGACAAAGGGAAGAAGAGGCTGGCTCAGTCACGGGTAGTGTACCACTAAGAAGATCTTCAGCCGTTTCTGAGGAGCCAGAGACTTTTCACAGACTCCAGGCTTGGACTTGAACTTGTATAACCTTGGCTGAGCTGCTTAACTTTTTAGGAACTTTGTAAAGCAGAGGAAGTTGGGTTAGAATTAAACAGCAATTACTTAAAAATAAACTTCTGTCTGTATACTACAACCACCTTGTGGGGAGCCCTACAAGGGTGGGTTTTTAACCCATCCCTTTTCCACTGTGATGGAAGCTGCTCTGAGTGGGAGGCCATTGTTTTGTTTGTTCTGTTTTGGCTTTTTGCCCCCACCCCCTAGAGGGTCACTTGGAACCTAAGCTGAGCTGGAATTTATTAAGTAGCTGAGGATGCCCTTGAACTTCTGATCCTCAGGAGTTCCGGGATAGCTAGCGTAGGTAGTACAGGTGGTTCAAACGGATACTAAAGGGGGCAGGACTGGGAACCTCTGCAGAAGGCGTTCAAAAACTGATTCTCGGGAAGAAGTCAAGTAAGCCAGCCGGTGAAAAGAGCGCTGGGACCCTTCCACCATCCCGAGGAGTATCGCTGCCAGTATGTGCCAGGGTCTCCAGCCTTTCCCTCCTCCTCACCCCAGGCTGAGCTCCATTATTACCGTACATACTGTGGAGACACATGTGTCCTTCAGAGAGAAATGAAAGTCAAGATCACAACATACTCGGGAGATGTTAACCAACCACCTTTTTTTTTCCCTCCTGCTTGCTTCCTGGAGCTGGGCGACCACTGAGGAGGGGGAGAGGGAAGAACAAGATGGCCGCTCAGCCCTTGCAGATTCCAAACCCAGCCAGCCACCACCAGCTCTCCACATGCAGGACTTGAAGCATCTGCCAGACGGGTGCTGGCTTTTGATCAGAACCATGTCGAGCCAGAGACCTGCAGGGAAGCCGGCAGGCTCCCTGGAATTGGCTAGCAGGAGTCTTCCTAGCTTCCTCGAGCGAGTTACTTGAAGAATTTGAGCTCTGACTGAAAACATGGGTGGATGGGGGCTGCCTAGCAAAGACCGGATCTTCTTTTTCTGAGGCCAAACACCCTTTCCCCTCTGGTGGATGGAGCTGGATTTTGGGTTGCTTTTGCAGGTTTAGCTAGTGACCTCAGGGCTCAGTGTCTTGTAACCTTGTGGGATCACACCTGTAAAGCCGAGGCTACTAGAGTGGGTTCCCGCAGTCCCTACGGGGTGCGTGACACTGCAACAGGGCTGTTTACAAGACACACGACCACTCCAGTGGGTCCACTCAGCAAAGTCTGCTGGAGGCCTCGTCTTTTCAAGAGGTCCTCTGGGGCATGGGCTGCTATACTTCGGAAACACAGCTTGCATCCTTAAGGGAGATTCGGAAATCCCCAAAAGCTGTCAGGAGTCTGTGCCTGGCCCTGGCAGGAGCAGCCAGGCCAAGGGTTAAACAGAGGCCTAGCGCAGTCTGCCCCTGACAATAGCAGTCTACATGACTCCACGCCTCTTGTCTTTGAGAACCAGTTCAGCTTATTGGCCCTAACCTTCAAAGCACCAGAGGTCTCTGCCTAGCTCGATTAATAAATCCGATTCTACTCTAGCAGGCTTCGACAAAGTCCAACTGCTGACTCCCTCCTGAATCTCCCTGTTCCCTCTTTCCCGGCACCCTAGCCCCATGCCTGTTCAGCCCTCTTTTCCTCTGGGGATAAATCAGCCTCCGTTTGCGTTTGTTTTAATTTTTTCAAAGGATGGGGGATGTTGACACCCTTGAAACATGCCTCTGATGTCTGGTTAGACTTCAGACGGCTGTATGTGAGCGTGCACTGACGCAATAGGGCCGATTGGGTTAAACCAAATATTACAATCGCAAGAACTCATCTGGAACTAATAATTTTGAGGCCACCGAAAGTAAAAGGGCCCCTGCTTTGGGCCTGGCCAGAGGGAGAGGCCAGCTCGGGACAATGCTGCCACCTGCCGTGGGCGCGGGAAACAGGGCGCGCCGCCTCGGCCTTCCTGTTTTGTTCGCGACCCCTCTGCGCCCACGCAAGACAGGTTCCTCGCCAGCCAGACCAGGGCTATTTTAAAAGGCGCTAGCCTGCCCCCAACCCATAAGATAAAGATAGCCATTCTTGCTGCTCACGGTCTTCTCTGAAAAAGAACCACTTCCCAATTATAGTCCCAGGCCTGGCTAGCAGGGCACTCGCGACCAGTCGGAGCTGCCTTAAGCACACAACCCTCGTGCTAAAAAGAGGTCGTGTGTGTCGCCGGCTCACTTAGAGGAAGGCTCGCTTAAGAAAGAATGTTTTATTTGCGGGGGATGAAGGAAACGCACAATTCTGGGTTCTGTCGGCACGTTGCTGAACTGCAAGTCACGTGCCAGAACCAGAAATGATGAAAACATCTGTTTTTGCTTTAGCCCAGAGAGGCCCCGACGGTGGGGAGGGGCAGGGAAGGGACCGAGATGGCTTTGCTCACGAGCGCCATCTGCCGAGCCTATGCGGGAAATGCGTGCGTCCCGGGCACAATGCAGGTTGCTCACCCCCGGGAAGGGACAGATCAACAGGTGGGGAGGGGGTCTGTGCCCGGGAGACCACTCTCTTCAGAGAACAGCCCTGACTGTGCCTCGGGAACTTTGCAACTCTGAATTATCTCAAAATGTTCCCAACAAAAAGATCTGTCCCTGGAGACTGCTCTAGGGCAGAGGAGGAGGCCGAGGGAGGCTGCAAATGAATTCCCAGGTTGGAAACGAAAGAGGTAAGGGGGGAGGGGAGGGGCTCTTGGTTTGCAGACAGTAAAATTTGCGCTTCCTGACTGCTGAAATCTCCCAGAACAAAGAAACCACTTCCCAGCTCCCGCTCTGCACTTCCACCAACCAGCTCTCTTTCCTGCTATGGTGGTTTTTGTGCAGTAGATCTGAGAACGCTCCAGAATTTAGCGAATAATATTCTGGTCAGGCAGAGCTTGTCCATCCCTTTATATGTAATTCGCCCAACCTCAAGAAGCCGGCGCTGAATCCAAGCTCTGAACAGGAGCCACACTGACAGCCATGACATGCCACCTTAGCGTTTTTTCCTTTTTTCTTTCTTTCTTTTTTTGCTCAGTGTTCATTGCTTGCCTGCCAGGTGCCCGGCACTCACTCAGCACAACTGTTTGTCATGATATATATCAAGTACGTCACAGGAAAATACGTGCTCTGTGTCAAGCCCATGTTGCTCACACACAGTGACAGCTGGGACCTCGGAGGCAGGGAGGGGATTACAGATGCAGACAGGAGTGGAATCTACCTTTGCTCTCAGTCAATCATCCCAGTGAGGAATTCCTTCCCTCAGCCTGCTTCCACCCCGGCCTCTAATCCCGGACACATAAGCCCTCCTCAGCAGTTCTGAGAGAGTGGTCTCAGAGGGCCATCCATTGCTTCCCACTATTCCATGTCAGGATTGGTCTGGGGCCCAGATTCCACTCCCAAGCTCCTATTCCTTCCCAGATGCGGATCATAAGGCTTTACTGTGGAACTGTATGAACAGTGCTTCCCATGGGTTGCAAAGGGTTGATAAAAAGAGCAAAAGGACTGGCCAAGAATATGCAGGCTTGCCAGGGGCTCCCTTGTCTCCTTAGACAGGGATGCTGAACACATCCTCTTCCCCCAAAGTCTGTCTGTGCAGCCTGCCTGTCCTCCAACCTACGAACTTGCAGGTTCAAAAGGGAAATTTAGGCTATCTATTGGAGCTTTCCTACCCCTCTCCCAAACAAGAAAGAACTGGCCTTTTTATAAGTCAGGAACCTGTCTATGATCTAAGGTAGCATTGTCAGTTCCCAGGGGGCCCCTCCCATCAGCATAGTCAAGTTCATCTCTTGTTTCAGGCCATAGAACGTTAGAACGTGGAAGTTCCTTTTAGTCTGACTTAATATTGGTCTAGCATGGAGAGTTTTGCTGTGTTTTCTTTGTTTTCCACACAGGAAACCTAACGTTTTCTGTCTCGCATTTCTCTCCTCGTCTCTTGAGCACTTTTCCATTTCTACCTGGTTCTGCAACAGGTCTGTATTTGGATGCACAGAAGACAGGATATGAAACTTTGTATACTTTTGTTATCTCAAAACTCAGATTTAGCATGTTTTTCTCAACATCAGAAAAGCAAAAATCTCTGAAGTGGGTTCCAATAAGAAGACAGAGAAGAGGAGGAGGAGGAAGAGGAG
>NC_022012.1:35776057-35839074 GCF_000317375.1 Microtus ochrogaster
GAGGAGGAGGAGGAGGAGGAGGAGGAGGAGGAGGAGGAGCAGCAGCAGCAGCAGCAGCCTCCCAGCAATATGGGTCAAAAATAAATATGGGTGACAGCTCTCCCTTCCATGGGAAGTGCCATACCTTCCAAATATATTTTAGTCCTGGCCAAGACTCTCTTCCTCACATAAAAATAATTTGCTCCCCACAGTTCTCCATCCATCTCGGTAAGGTTCTCCTCACACGGAGACAAATAACCTTTGTTCAAAGCTCCACTCTCCTAAGCTGGGCAGAATTCTGCAAGATCACCCTAGACACACAAGCTTGGCACCTCCCTTCCAGCTCCAAACAAACTATAATCCCAAAGCCGCTTTTTTAAAAATAGAGGTTTCTTTTATGCTTAAGTTCCTAAATAAAAGGAATGTCGACCGCTACTGCTAGTTTTTCCAGTTAAATCCGATTTTCGCGGAAATGCTGCTTGCTCGAAAATCTGGGTGTGAACTACAGGCTGGGCTCCGGGAACGGGGATTCTCGAGCTATCTGGAGGGCCCTCCAGTGGCCAAACTAATACCTGCCATAAACAAAAGGCACCAAAGCCAGCACTGCAACAAAGACCGAGAGAAGGGTGGTCCCAGGCTGTGTGGAACATCTTGCAGAGTATGATCCCTCCATTTTGCTCCATGGAGGTGTGTCTCACTTAAACGAGGCCAAGACAGAATCTCAACTAGAAGGGTGATGACGTAATTTGCATGACAAAAGAATCCTTCGTGAGATAAAAGAGGGGCAGGTTTGAACTCCTATAAACGATAACTCCCCCTATTTTTTCTTTTTAAAGATTCTATTGAACTGGAGGAGGGGTGGCATACAAATTTCTAGAATGCATCTGTGAAACTTAACAGGGCACACTTGAGCTTGCTCTACTTGACCCCCCACTGACACTTCTACCTGTGAAAGCCTCCTGAGTACTATCTGTGATCTTGAGACGCAGAAGTAAATAGAAGTCAGGGTCTTTGGAGGTGAGCTAAGAAGAGAAGGGACAAGTTCAAGATCTTCTGAGCCCAAAGAGTCTTTCCAGAGGACTTGGAAAAGGCATATGATTCCCCTGGACCTGACAGAGTTTCAGTTTTCCAGGAACTGGAAATCTACAAATTCGTTTATCGTGTCACACAGGCATGCCTCCGTTTCTCCTGGTGTAACAAACAAAGGATAGAAAGCCCAAGCCAGACAGATTTCTCCGGGCGGTGGCTCTCCCCAGTCACTGTAACAACCTTTGCTCCCTGGAAACATAGTAGAGAGGAGAGGAGAATTCTCCCTGCAATGAACTTTAGTCTTGATTCATTCTGAATTCCTCGCCCTTCCATGTTCACATGTGTGACTAACAACCACTCCAAACCTCCACATCCGCTACTAATCACTACACATGCACTCGTGTGTGCACACACACACGCGCACACAAACACACACTGGCCTGATGGATGCTGGGAGAAGCAGAAGTGAGCAGGGATGGAGAGAGTAGAGTTTATCCTCCCCACCCCACTGCTCCATCAGGCACTGTTGTTAAATCTCCTTTGTGCCATAACGGTCTGTGCTTAAGACCCATGTCTATGTCCCCACAAAGGTATAGGCTGAGATCATGCTCCCGCAAAGTGATAGTATTAGGAGATGGGGCCTTTAGGTCATGAGATCAGAGTCTCTTGAACAGGACTAGTTCACTCATAAAAAGGTGTGCCAGAGAGCTGCCTTCCCCTTCTCCATCCAAGGAGAGAGCAAGGAGCCTGTGAAGGAAGGAGGGGCCCTCGCCCCATGGACGAAATCTCCAGAGCTTTCACTCCATCTTGAACTTCCAGCCTTCAGGTCTGTGAGAAGCAATGAGGTTTAAAAACCACCTCCTTTGCAGTATTGTGTGACAACCACCCCAACAGATTGCAGCAACGTGGTTTTGTTTGTGTTGCATGCTTGGCTAAAGCCGGGAGCCGATATCTGTCTGGAAGCTGGGCAAGAGCTGGTGGGAGTCCATCGAGCTCCAGAGAAAGGATGTGTGTGAAGATGAAGGGTTCTATGGCAGATGAGGGTGCAGCAGAACCACAAAGTCTCAGGTGGCAAAGGACCAGAGACCAGACACCAGACCAAAACCTGCTCTTTCTCTACCTTCATCCATCCATTCTCCTCCACCCACTGCCACCAAGCGTGCTCCAGCCTCATCAGACTAGCACGGCCTTGCCTTCTTTTGATCTGTTTTGGGCATATTCTGACTTCTCTGTCTTTCAGACATTTATGTCAGGGGGAAGGGGTAGGGGGAGCTGAAGTCTCTTCTCCTTTCCCATTTTTCTGTGTGTTCAAACTAGTCTCCAGTCATATTGCGTCTTGAAAATCAGGGAGACTTGTAACTTCCTCCTCTGTGGAAATAAGGCATGTATCACACAGGCCTGCACGGGACTGAAGAAGATACTTGTGGGTGGTACCCATAATTCTAACTCGGGAGATTCGTTGTCTAGTGCATTTTATTGTCTGCTGGCGTCCTCACAATAGCCCCTGAGTTAGACTCTGCACCATCTGTGTTGACAAGGAGGAAACAGTAGTGGGCAAAATATGAAGATTTGCAGCATCATAAGACCCCTGAGCCAGAGCCACATGTGAGAAGCATGCCAGGCACACACATTGGTACTGAGCCGATGCGAATCCTCTTTTCTCTGAGCCCTGAGCACCTGTGTGTTTTCGATCACCACATACCACTCTGACCTCGCAGTGTGGCCCGAGGCCTTCTAACTCAGAAGAGTCTCCAAACATACATGACTTTGAAATCTCTCTCCAGATGTTGTGCCCACCTCTCTCCCAGTAACTCTGGACAGAAACTTCCAGTACACAGCTCCAGCCGGGTAAGTTTTGATCTCTACATATATTTAGCCATTTCTTACGTTTATTATTGTTCTCTGTAGTGCACCACGCCCGTCTGTGTGTGAACCGGGCAAGTGGCTGGAGATTGAAATACACAAAGACTCACAGACAGAGACATGGGCCATCCTTGATGCCAGAATCCTTGAAACAGTAATGCCCCAAGAATGCCCCATTTATTGCGTCCAGGGGCAGCTTATATAGGGATAGCCACGCCCCAGCCAAACGTACTAGAAACCATTCCCCTGCCATCAGGAACTCCTGAAGGTCTTGTGCTCAGAGCAGCTGTAGGCACTCAGATCAGGGGAAAACAAGTTGTTTACAAGAAATTCAGGAACTGGGGGTTCACAGCTCCCAATAGTTCTGAGGTTATGCCTCCTTATAACAGGGCTTTTGTTTGGTTGGACAAATGAAGTTTCTTCAACACCTGGAGAGTACCCAGTTTTCTAAATGAAAGGACCCAGCTTCTGCAGTCCCGCCTGCTGGGCATACACCAGCCCTTTACACATCCTAAAGAGAATTCACTACCCTTTCCACACCTGTCTTTCCCTCTCCCTTCATATCCAGGTTCACAATATCATCAGTCATCCACTTTATCTTACAGGCCGGGGATGTTGGAAATATTCTATCCTGTATCACTTTGTTCATTTGTCCATTCGTGTGTGTGTGTGTGTGTGTGTGTGTGTGTGTGTGTGTGTGTGTGTGATGTTTGTACATAAGTGTGTGTGGTGTATGGACACATTGAAGTGCGTGCAGATGGCTATGATGTGCACATGCATGTAATAACATGGAGGTCAGAGATCCATATCAGGAGTCATCACTGGTATCTCCCAACCATATTCTTTTGAGACAGTTTCTCTCACTTAGTGAGCTCCAGGGGTCCTCACTCTTGTGTTGTCCCCACCAGGCTCACCAACGTCATGGTTGGGATGACTTACGCTCTGGAAATCAAAAGTGTCCTGCTGGTTTAAATCTAGAATGTTCTCCCAAGGGCCCATGCATTAAAAAGTTGCTTCTTAGCCTGTGATGTATAGGAAGGTGATAAAACCTAGAGGAAGCAGAGCCTGTTAGAAGGGAATTGCTTCAATGGGGGTTGGGGGATCCTTTGAGGAGGTATTAAGAACTCACTCCCTTCTCTCTCTTGACTTCCAGGCTGAGATTTTTCTTCTGCTGTGTACTGTAGCCATGACCTACAGAGCTGCTGTAGGGTTAAAGTATCAGGGTCAGTTGATGTTGATCATGGATTGAAGCATCTGAAACTATAATGCAAACCTTTATCTTAAATCGCTTATCTCAGGATTTTTGTCAGAGTAACAGAAAATGAACTAACACTCTCCTGTGAGCGGCTATCAGAACCACTCCTAGCTCACGTGTGAAGAGTTTTCTCAGACCAGCTGGGAATGCCTTTTAAAGAAAAGCAAGCCCTCAGGGGTCTACCAACTCCTATTCAAGTCATGTGAACACAGAAAACAGCTGTTGGTACCAATATTTCCACAACTATGCCAAAGAAGAGGCAAGGAGGGGAAAAGATCCTCCTATGGGGTTCTGAGCAAGAAGCAAAAAGCAACTTGTTAATTTGTGTTTTAGAGCTTGTGTCGTGGGAGCTGCAGACTTCCATGTGTGAAGTCTGGGAGTGGGGGTCATCCCATCGATCCTTAGGAAGAGCGACCAAGGTCTGAGGGTACAGGCCAGTAGTAGAGTGCTACCTTAGCATGCACAAGACTCTGTTCAATCCCGAGGACCAAAAGGTGGGGAAGGGCTGAGCAACCCTGGGGAAATAACCTTAGAAGGTTGGCTACTCTTTGTATTTTCTAAACCAAGGAGGTTGTCTAGCTTGGTATGTTTTGCTGAGGTTATTAAATCAGTTTTCCATTCCTCAGGGCAACATATAGGCTATAAGACTGTATTAAGGCCCTGGGGTTCTCGAACTTACCCCTCCTTCCTGTCGAGAAAGACCTTATACAATAAACGGCTGATAGAAAAGGGTGTCAAGGTTTGGGTTAAACCACCAACAGCATACTCTTCTACCCCGAGATAGAGTTGGAGGAGCCTGTCGCATCACCCTGAAGCCAACCCCCTCACTCCACAGAATCAAGACCACAAGCACCGTCTTCAGGGTTTTAGGATTCAGAGTATACATTTGCTCAGTGGCTGAGCTCTTAGGCGAGTCACTTAAATTCTTTAATCTCCATTTCCCCTTTTACAAAACGATGTGGACTTCACAATGGCCTCTCAGCCCTGAGGATTTGTTTGAAGTTGTTCTAGGGAGCGGGAATGATGTCTGCCTTGTTCACATTGTATTCTTAGTAGCTGAAAGGGTACTGGATAGAGAAGAGTGCTCATAAGTTCTTAGACGAATGTTGCCATGGCATCTATGACTGGGAATTCCACCATCCAAGGAGTTTAATATCTTGCCAATTAGAGACTTGACCTTCATCTTTCATTTCCCTAGTGGCTACCCTAATCCTTGAATGTTTCCTTCCCTTTGCTTAACACTCTCTCTGTCTTAGAAACTGTAGACCTAGAAAAGATTCGGTATCTCCTCAAGTGCATCCCACCCTCCATTCCCTCCGGCTCTGGGAGGGAATACTCAGGAAAACCCTTTGACAGTCCCCGTGCAGTTGAAAAGGAGAACGTATTCACCAATAAGAACTATTTACCCACTAAGCTCCTCTCAACTCCTCCTCTCATCCCATGACATAGACCCATGGAGAAGGGAGACGTTCACAGCTGCCCCTCCTATCCCCCGAGTAACAGAATGAAAGTCAGTGGAGCTAGATTCCTCCTGTGAGCATCCTCAGAGTGGATGACGTCTCTAAGCCCTTCACTACACAGAAAGGTAATGCAGCTTGCGACACAGTGACTGACAGGTCCCTGGTTTCTCTTGTCTTCAGGGCAAGTCTGTATCAAAACTACTTGTAGGAACCAAGGGGGAGATATGGCGGCTCTGCTTCTGACATCTAACCTCAGACTTGACTTTCCGTTGAACCAAGAATAAGGAAAGTAGCTGGGATTTGGTCCTCTCCCCGTGCGGATTTATTCACAAGTGCACGCTGACCAAAGCGATGGAAGCGCACACACACCAGATGTTCCCGATAGCTGACTCTGGGATTACTAGGAAATCTCATTTTCTTCTTGGTGGTTTTACTTCCAACCCCTCCTCCCAATTTCTATAATGGATACAAATTCCTTGTCTAATCCCCTTCCGACAGAGGAGCATTACTTAAAAAGGTAAACCAGATGGTTCAATAAATTCCTGATGTATACACCCAAATCTGTCATCAAAACGGATCAGGTGGAAGGGCTCTGTAGTAAGGAAGGGCATGGAATCTGGAAGCCGCTCCTGGCTTCCCATCTCAATTCTGTGGCTGCTGCTTCTTCTTACTTGACGTGACCATAGGCAAATATCTTAGCCATTCCTTGTTTCAGAGATCTTCTTCACAACAAGGTCCACACCCTCTGCACAAGGCTGTGAGAACTACTTGACTTCCAATGAGCCGCCCTCAGAAGAAGGTCGGGTCCCTAGCAATTATGTATTTAGTGCTGTTGCTCACGGCAGCAGCATTGCCACTGAACAAAAGATTTCTGGCCTGTGTTAGAGGAGTATTTGTTTCCGTCTTAAACACACCTTGTCAACTATTCACGAACATCCAGGAACCCAAGTTCCCTCATTGTGCTAGTTCTAGGGAGCAGTCAAGCAGCTTAGGCCTTCAAAATACTTCTGAAGTCAACAGCGTGGTGCTGTGTTCATTTGCTCTCCGTGAAAAACACACATGCTCATATACATCAGAACCGCTCAGCTGCAACCAGGACTGATTCATCCCAGGGTATCGAACTGGCTCTGCCTCAACCAGAAAGAGATTGAAAAATAAGTCTTAATTAGGAATCCTTCCCTTGATCAGCCCTGAAGGCTTTAAGGAACTGAGTACAAGCAAAGGGCAAATTTAGAAAAGTCTGATTTACATTTAAATCCGAGTCTTTTTTTTCCCCTCTCCACAAAATTTGCTGATGCCAAGTTTTAAATATGAAATATCATTGTTTTCATACAGATATTACCAAGCGTTACCCGTTGTCATTTTGGCATTCAATGGAGTTATGATATTACAATGGCAACATTAGCATTTTCAAAAGCCTACCGCCATTGTTCTTCTGTAAATTGTTGCAGCTCATATTACCTTACACATAATCTTTATAAAAAAAAATGAATGGGTGCTAGCATCAAAGCTTAGGCTGAATGATGATTAGCGTAGTCACCTCCTCTGTCTGGGATGCTAATAGTCTCATGCCAGCGCTGTTACTGCCCCAGTGGGACATGCAGCAGCCCTGGGCACCACTGTAGCCATGCCAGTGAACGAGATGGACACTGGAAACCTCCCACAATGCAAAAGGTTTTGATAAAATTTTGCCGGGTTGCTGCAAAGCAAAAGAATCTTCTGTTTTTCTAATCATGAAAATCTCTACAAAAGAATGCCAATTTTTAAAAAGGTTTCATTGTTCTTCCATCCGTAAGGAAGACTGGGTGCTGCCTAAACAGCTTGAATAGAAGCCTGGGTGTATTTGTTTATTTCTGCCTCTGAATTTTAAATTTAAATTTTTTCTAGTTGGAATGTTTCTAAAAATGTATGGCCTGTGGTTTTAGAGGACCTAAATAAACACCATCGCCCTTATAGATGGGGCAAAACAGCAAGGCTGTTAACATCACAGCTTAAGGGAATTCAGCCAGCTCATCCTGACTGTTACGTTGCTGCACACAACAGCTTGGGGATCCAATAAGGACTATACTCTTATTTTATTTTAAATTTATTTCTCTAGTGCACATTTATTTCTAATGAGCATTGGAGTTTGACCTGCATGTATGTCTGTGAGGGTGTGAAATCCCCTGGAAATGTAGTTACAGACAGTTCTGAGCTGCTATGTGGGTACTGGGAATTGAACCCAGGTTCTCTGGAAGAGTGGTCAGATGCACTGAGCCATCTCTTCAGCCAGGACTTCCTTTTTAAAGCAGAGATTCATGCCTAAATCAAAGGATCATTTTCAGAATTAAAACCCTTTTCATAAATGGTTTCATATAATGACTAACAAATTCAAAAGAGATCCAGCCTGAAGTGATGGCTCAGCTGTTAAGAGCACTGGCTGCTTTTCCAGAGGATCCAGGTTCAATTCCCAGCACCTGCCTGGCAGCTTACAACCATCTGTAACCCCAATCTCAGGGGATCTGATTTGGTCTTCTGGTTTCCTTAGACACTGAATGCATGTGGTCCACAGACATAAACACAGTCAAAACACCCCCCACATATAAAATTATACCTTAACAAAACTATCTAAGTAGATGGGCTACTTAATGTGTGAGAATGTCTAAATTGCCCCCAATAAGCTGTGCTGACTAGAACGCCCTTCTAAGAAAGTAACATTTTGGTCATATAATTCTAAGGCTCTTTGCCCTTCTATTATTGTTGGGGCTTTTGTCTTTAGCACTTCTTCCTGGTTTTAATTTGCTGTAGGCTCCTTGTGGGCGAGGGGCAGCACCACATGACCACACCAGGCCGATGAAGTCAGAATGGGCCGGGAGTAGAGATACATCCTAAGAGTCGGAGACACAGTGAATTTCTCCTCAGAATTAAGTTTGGGACTCGGTGCGTAGCAGGCGAGATAATCCAGAGAGGAAATGACTCCCGAGCCTGAAGTCTCCATTCTAACCCAGTGTGGATGTATTAATACCATCGACCATGTCATATTGGAGGGAGGAACTGGCTCAAAACCAAAATAGAGGAGACAGTCACAGGATCCCATCCCTGTCACTCATGGACTTGCGGTTTCAGGCCCCACTGGCAAGACCTTCCCAGAAGAAATGGCTACCAGAAGCTACAACCTGAAGGACCCAAATGGAGTGAAGTGACTCTTGGTGTAGTGTCAACGGCTTCTTGCTCTTTATTGGGCAACCATGGGTCAAGCTCAGGTCCTTCCGACTTCCTTTGTTCTTTTCTCCCCCGACCCCGTAAGTCATGACCTATTTATGACTGGGTTCCTAGGCAGCTCTCCCCTCAGTGGGAAGATACACTGATCTTGTGACTTTCTGTGACAGGTTTTCATGGCCAGTCATTAGCTAGACAGTGTGATGTTGCATGCCAGCCTTGTAAAATTGGTTAGGGTGTGTTTGGCCATAAGAGAAGAAGACATAAGCATGGTATGTAGGCTTGAAAACCCAAGTTTAGGCCACGACCAGATAAATTCACCCAGGTGACAGGATTCCCCTTGGGATTTCTTGGTACTTGTATTGAACGCTGTGCTCATTTTGACACTGAATGACAGCATAACACTTTTGGCACAGAATGAGAAACTGAGACCTAGGGTCAGAAGAACCTAATATTGAGGCTGGCTTTGCCATCCAGTCTGCTTTCCTCTACATCAGGGAGTCTCAACTTTCCAGATACTGCAGCTTTAATAGTTTTCTTATGTTGTGGTGACCCTCAACCATAAATTATTACTATTATCATTGATTTTTTTAGAGGTTTCTCTGTGTAGCCCTGGCTGGCCTGGACCTCACTCTGTAAACCAGGCTAATCGCAAACTCACAGAGATCCACCTGCCTCTGCCTCCCGAGTGCTGGGATTAAAAGAGTGTGCCACCACCGCCTGGCAAAATTCTTATTGCTACTTCATAACTCTAATTTGCTACCATTATGAACCATAATGCGTGGTGGTGGCACATGTCTTTAATCCCAGCATTGGGGAGGCAGAGGCAGGTAGAGGAATTTGAGGCCCACCAGCTCTATAGGGTGTTCCAGAACAGCAAAGGCTATACACAAAGAAACCCTGTCTCCTATCTCCTAAAACAAATCATAATGTAAATATCTGTATTTTCCAATGGTCTTAGGTGATCCCTGTTAAAAGGTTGTCTGACACCCCGCCACCACCTCAAAGGGGTCTCATCCCACAGATCAAGAACATCTGCAAAGAACATAGTTCTGTGTGCCTCTTTTTTTCTCAACCATGGGACTAAAACTACTTCAGACTTTTGCTTTGGCTCAAAGTCCAAACAAAAGCAAAGTGCTGGATGCTAAAATTTAGAAAGCAACCTGTCCCTGACCATAATTTATGTTCCTGGTCTAAATTTATGATGCTTGCACTCACTGGCCTTTGAGAGATAAGCACGACACTTCCCAGTTGGGCTCACTGTGTTTAGGAAGTGTTCTCAGGCACCTGGCTCCTCTGCGCCGCTGGGCTTTCTTCTCTCAGGTTAAAAAGTCACCTCCTTCACCAACTGTCCCATACATAGGTACGGTTCTCAGGGAGGCACCTGAGTCAACGCACCTTTGGAATTGTGTGTGCTTCAGGAACAGCCACCACCGCACCACCCCGCTCATCAGCCACCCCGCTCAGCAGCCACCGCACCGCCAGATGCTGTGTGTGCTCTTCGAGGACCCGCCATCCGAGACCAGCTCCTTAACAAAATTATCCCAGGTCTTAATGTTCTGTCTTCTATGACATAAACACCTTTTTCAAAGAGACAAGCCAGCTGCTGTTTGGAGACTGTGTTAGCCATCTTTATTGCACTCAACAGAACAAAGTAAGACACACACAGTGAATATTCAAATAGGGAGTGGTAGGTTGTTTTTTTTTAATGTTTTGTTTTCAATTCTTTTTAACTCAGTTAAATTTTTTTTATTCAGTGAAAAAAGTTGACACCAAGACAAAAAGATTATCTTAAAATTGTGCAACAATGTAGTAAAATCTTCAGCACAAACCAGTGACTTGGAAACCTAGCAAGGTGACCGAAGTTATAAATACCTAATTTTACTTTGGAGAGAAACAAGCACACAGTGTCTCACTTGAAATAAGAGCAGAACAGGCCTTTATTTTGCTGCAGATACTTCTGACTTTGCCTAAAGTGTCTAGTAAGTCTTAACAAGAGTCTTTAAATGAGGAGTGACATGGGATATCTGAGGGTGATAATGTTCCGCCTCGCCACTTGTGCTCAGCCCACTGAAGTTATTACACATGAAACTAACGCCCTTCTTGGGCTGTCGCGCGGCTCTGATGATTAAATTTATAATATGGCTGCTCGAAACAATATGGGCAGAAACACATGCAATTGATCCTCCCTCAGCCACGCTCAGTGGCGGTATTCCATCGGAGAATGCATTTCTCGTCTATCTACCACAGTGCACATCTCTTGCGACTTATCCCGTATCTTAGTCTTGCATAGGAAGTAGTCTTATATAAACTTAATGCCCTGGCTTTTATTACACAAAAGTTGTACCTGAAAAGCAGCACACACTCCAGTTAAGTAAAACATCACAGGAATGTTAAAATACAATCCCGACGAGAGGAAGCATCTGCAGAGGTTAGAGTAGATTCTTACGGCGGCAGTGGGGATGGAAGTGATATGTCTGAATTTCTCCTGAGGGGACCTCTCCTCTCCTCTGAAGGAAGAGAATTCTCAGGAACTCATCATGGCCCTCTTCATGGGACAGAGAACTAACCTATGAGATGGGGTTTGGGCCCAGGTATTTGTGCTGACCACTGAGGGCCATGTGAAGGCAGGATGTGCCAAAGAGACACTGGTGTTTACCTGTAAGGGGCTCAACACTACCACTGGTTTTCCTAGCTCCCTTCTAGACACCCAGGGTCTTCCTCCTGCCCTATAAGTTAGAGAGTGGCGTTTAATCTAGCAGGCCATCTATCTGGAGAGGAGAGACCATGCAAGTGACTGTCCCCTGCCAGCTTGTAATCATATCCAGTGATGCAATCAGGGATAACATCTGAAGAGCCATTCCTTTAACAGCCAGAGTGCCAGCCAACTGCCCAGCAGTAGGCCAAGCTCCCCAGCTTGCCAGGCATCAAGCCATGAGAGAGTCTCACCTGTCTGCTCAGGTGTGGCCCCTCTCCACAGACCTAGGAGGAACTCTCCTCTGTCACTGCATCCACACAGATCCATGTCCCACAAAGCTCAAAGAGTACTCAGTACAGGAAGGAAAAAAAATCACTTCCCACACAGTCCACAGGAAACCAAGTACCTGGTGTTCCAGTATATTCCATTCCTGGGAGGTGGGAACTTGCCAAGACTACACTTAGCTTAGTCCTAATTCCCTATTGTCACTCCAACCTCTGGACTCTTGCAGATAACGTGGATACATGAAAACCTCCACAGAGCTAAGCAGAGGGAAACAGGAGTGTGTGCTCGAAAGGTTCACAAAAATAGACAATTTACACATAGCTGCATCTATCCGGCTTAGTCTTCGGGACCTCAGCTCTGCTATTTATATAAAATAGTCTAGCCTTAAATGGCTACATGTTTTCAAACAGCACAGTGCATCTTCCGAGGAGAGGGGTGGCGGCGGGTCTGTACAGTACTATGGTTCAGCATCGGGAGGCCCTGGAGACAGGGCCTCGATGCCTGGCAACAGCGTCCGTTGCCTGCAGGAGACATATGCTCCGTGAAAAGGCTTGCCTGCAGAATAATAGACAATAGTGCCTCTGAGCCTTTTACACCAGCTCCTACAAATGCCACCAAAAACTTGGCAGGAAAAGAAAATGAGAAAATATACTTTCCTAGCAGTTCAATTCAATGGCTTGCCTCCCACCAGACTGTTAATCTTTCAGCTACTTAAAGACTTTATTTATGTGGAGGTGGTAGGGCTGGGGGAACATTGAGCAAAACTTGAAAGCAAGACAAGATAAAGCTGAAAAAATTCCAGTCTGGGGGGAAAATAGAGTGAAACAGGGTGAGAGGAAAGAGGAGGAAAAGGAGTTGTAAGACAATTGACTCCTTATTCCTGGCATTTGATACCAGGAACTGTGGTCACACAGTATGCTATGTATCTACAGGTCAAAATGCTCATTTAATAGACACAGATATTCTAAGAAAAAAAAATGGCTCTTGTTTTCCAAACAACCCTCGGGTAAATTGTGACTCTATTTCCACCAAAAAATGATACTTTGAGTTAAAAGAAGCCAGCATTTTTGTGAGGAGGGACACATTGCATGGAAGGGGAGACAGGTTTCACAACACTTGCATCTAGAAAACATGTGTTCAGAGGCAGAACTTTGGAATATTCACAAGGCTTGCTGCTTTTCCGCTGGGAGGGAGGAAATCCTCAGGGAGGTTGTTCATACAGCACAAGTCACGACATGCTGGACATCGTGCCTACACGCTGGACCAAAGGATGGGTTGAGGCCACAAAGAAGTCCACAGAACTTTCAAGTGGCCATGACATGAAACACAGGGTGTGGGGGATGAGTTTAGACACACATGGTATTTTACAGAGAAAGCAAATGAACAAATCTGCTGATGGAGAAGTCAAACATTTAGATCACCTCCATCCCTGGCAACACCTCCAACACTCTCTATGGATGGGTGGGGGCACAGGCTAGGGAAGCAGAGTTGGGGGTAGGGGGTGGGGGTGGGGATGCAGAGAAGGCACTGAACAAATTCAAAATGACTGCATATATCAGTATGGACTTTTGAGGACAATTCAGTGGCTTAAACCCAATATAAAGTTTTACATTTGAAATTCTTTGGTGGTGAGTAAAAGCAAAAGGAAAACTCAAATTAAAAATGGAGACATGGCATACTATATTTGCAATGCGTATCTATCATGGCACAGTTCTAGAACTTTCTCCCACAACCACAGTAATTTTGTTTTTCAAGTGACAATGATCCCAGTGTATAAGAAAGCAGTGTCAACACTTGGCAGCTTCCAGAGGTACACTTTGTACAGAGACATGCACAGTAAAAGCCCAAGGATTCCTAGAAGACAGGGGGTGTGGCTTGCAGGGCTTCCTAGGCTGTAGTTCAGTTGAACTGGAATCTAGGACTGACCCAGAATTCTCTCCTGACACAAGCAAACCCAGACGGGATTGCTCCTGCTCCCCACCCCCTACACTGATGGGCAAGGGGCCCTTAACACCTGGGGTTCCAGAAGACCACTAAAATATGGCCTTATACAGAGTCCCAATAAATTAACAAAGACAATAGAACAGGACCTTCTCCCACAAGACGCCCACACACTTATGTAAACTAAACCCAAACACAACGTAAAATCTGAGCAGTTTTCAAAGAGAAATGTGATTCTGCCCATCACTCTCTCTTGAAGTTTTTATTAAATACATTTCTGCGTCTTAGAAAAATATGAAGAATGGTCAATTTCATGAACCAAAATGATCTCACAGACTTAAAAGCATGCCCAGCAAGCACAGCTCTGTAAGATGACATCAATGTCAAATCAAAGCAATGTGGTCACTAAAATCAACCCGCTTTCAGGTTCACAGTTGACACTACAAAGTTTATCCATTCCTTTCTCTCCTTTTTTTTGTTGTTGTTTTGTTTTTTGTTGTTGTTGTGGTGGTGGTGGTTTTGGCCCATATAAAAATAACATATTGCAACTCAAAGTGCATCTTTTAAAATAAACCATCAACTATCTTTATCAAACAAAATATTTACACCATTTGGTTTCTAATGAGAAAAGCTCCTTCACGCTATCACCATGGGGACATCGTCTGAGAATCCAGTTATCATAGGAGCGTCTTCATCGTCCTCTCCTGAAGACAAAACAAGTCAGGCCTTGGTGAGTTCCCGAGTTTCATATAACCCCATATGCCACCACTCTGCCTATGCCCACTGCCTTAAAACAACCCCCAGCTAAACCAACACAAGTCCTGAACCCTAGCTTGGCTTTCTTATGCTCAAGGTCAGCTTCTTCCCTTCCCTAAGGGACCAAATTTAATAGTTACTTGAAGTAAAATCTGTAAGAAGGTGGATCTTATCTCCCACAGCTAGATGGGTGGTTGGTTTCTCCTACTTGGATTACCTGTCCTCTTTCTATTTCCAGTCTGAGCTCTTCTGAGCAGAGATTAATTGAAATGGCTTAAGAATTTTTAGGGCAGCTTCTTCCCAGACATCATGGCTGTCCCTTTGAGACTCCTGTTACTTGGCATTTAGTGACTACTGAATGGCACCGTAACAGGCCAACTAAAAGGAGCCACCAATTCATGTCCTTGCTGATTAGCAAAACCAAAATCAGAGAAGGCAAGGGAATACAGGTGATCTTATGATTACTCGGGAGGAAACCCTGCCCTTTAGAAAGAGAAAAGCAACAACTACTAATCTATAAGAGAAGGAAAGCCACAAACTCAGTCTGCTGACTTAACTAGCTCACTCAGTTTAAGGCTTGGAGTATGAGAAGACTTCTCATAGGGATCAACAGATTTCTCTTCCCCTTGCTGTGCCTCAGCCCAACATAGAGTAAGAAGAGGCTGCTCTGGCAATGGAAAGAGGTGTGGTTGGCTGAAGGGCCTCACACAGAAGCTGACTGGAGATGTGACCCTTTCATCGTGAAGCCCTCCAGAGGTCAGGTGAACATACTTGAGGATTGTTTTGAAACTCGGGGGGCATTCAAACCCAGGCCCTAACACTCTCTGTTCAAAGGGTACCTTCCAGTCCTCCCCAGTTAGGGGCCAGAACTACACACTTAAATAGAATGTACTATTCTGATTAAGGAACAAGAAAAAACAAAGAGCCCAGGCAGTGGGAACACAGGGGCGACGCCTGTCTTGGAAGGATGAGGTGGAAGAGTCTTCCCTGATCACATCCCTGACTTTCTAGGGTTCCCCCTGGTACCCCTGCCTACTTACCCAGGTCATCCCCAGAGGAGAAGATGGCCGAGCCCAGCCTGGAGCTGTAGTGGCTGTTGGCAAAAGCGGTAAAGCTGCTCTGTAGGCGGCGGTGCTTTGTGTACAGGATGGCAAAGCCGACACCCAGGCTCAGCAGGATCAGGAATAAGATAGGAACCACTACAGCGGCGACATCGGTAGACCTGGCAGCCTGGACCGCCGCTGTATCTCCACCTGCAAAAGCAACATTCCCTGCTAGGGAGCCTCCTCTACGTGAGGGCCAGAAGAAGATGGCTCAGGCAACTTCTCCAGACCCCAGGCACGCAATAAAATAGAAAAAAAAAAAAGAAGTCCAGAGTTTGCAAGGGTTCCAACACCCAGCTAGCTTTCCTTGTATAACATGTTCCGGCACATGTGTGAAGACTGATGTTTCCCAAGTACTTACCATGAGCCTGTAGACTGTGGTCCTTGCACATGCAAATACAGTAATTACATTAGACTCCTAATCACTGCCTTGTTGGTTATTTAGATAGTCTCTTAGAAGGGAGACCTTTGTTGGGACATCAACACTGATTTCATTAGCATTATTACTTAAGGCCGCTTGCTTGCCTACAGAAGAGGATGTGAAATCAGACCACTAATTAACGAGATTGCAATTATTTCCCCCTACTTGGCACCAAAGTCACTCCGCCGCTGCAATTACCTGAAGCTCCACAAATGAGATTCCTTTACTGAAACACTGACTAGACAGCTCACCAAGCTTTATGGTTTTCTCCCTCACTTTCACTTAAGTAAAAAAAGAGAAACAATCTTCCCATATACATCTGACATTTTTAAAAGCTCGTTACTAAGCCGCTTGGCTGTCTATATCTTGCGGAAGATGCTGCCTTCCCGTGGTCTTACACAAATGACGGCTTTAGAAGGCTACTGACAGAGAGGTCCTCACTGGGGCTCTGGAGAAAGGCCATCCCCCACCCTTCAACTCCACATCTGTTGGAGTTGGAGGCCATCATTTTGACAATGAGTAGAATTTTCACATTACAAACCTGGGGGCTAGTCTGCATTTGGGGGCAGGAAAAGGGAGTTTGGGAATCAGTTTTCAGCAAAGGAAGCAGCTATTTCTTTGCACATAGTTTCCACAGACCTTGGAGTTGCTCCCTGGTGTAGGGCAAGATGGCATAAGGAAGCTCCTGTCTCAGAGAGAGAAAGCATCATAGCTACCTGGGGATTCCAGCAGACGCAGGACTAATCAAAATGGACCAGCGAACAGTCATTTCTTGTAGGCACAATCTAGCAATTCAGTATGCATATCTCTAGTTAAATTTCTTTCATTTTCTGAACAGGAAAATAAAATATTTTCCAGCCTACCCCAATGGTGAGGTGGTAACTTAAAGAATTACTGCCTGGCTGGACTTCAGAGGGTGCAATACGCTTGATTCCCTGAAAGCAGCTGCCAGGGGCTTCACAACAGACAGTTTCTTCCACTGTGTATTCTACAGACTAATAACTGGTTTTGCTTAAAACCAGGGCTGATTAAGGAAAAAGCATATTATCAAGAGTTTTGCTGTTTGTTCTCTGTAGGACCTTCCCAGAGCCTTACCTATGCCACGACTCTCTAAAGGGAGGTAGAAGAAGAAAGTATTTATCCTCTGAGCAGTGGTTCTCAGCCTTCCTAACGCTGCAACCCTTTAACACAGTTCCTCATGTTGTGGTGACCCCCAGCCATACAATTCTTTTTTGTCACTACTTCAAAATTATACATTTGCTGCCATTATGAATCATCATGTAAATATTTTTGGAGATAGAGGTTTGCCAAAGGGGTCACAACCCACAGGTTGAGAACTACTACTCTAAAGAAACTGTTTATTCTGCACTGGCCCCATTACCCCCACAACCCACGAAGGCCCATAAGAGAACACATAACTGTAACCCTGCCTGTTTTTTGGCTAGAGCACTGTCCAACATTTGAAAGGTACCTACAAAATCTAATGGTAAGATATTTGTTGAAATCCTGGTCAAGCTACCACAATGCAAGTACATTCCTTATAAAGCAACAGTGTAGCCCAATCCTGGTATCTATCTATGTGTCCCAAAAATAGAGATCCCAGGTCATGACGAAGTGCGAGCTGTATATGGTGGAATGAGCTAATCACAGGAAGAAGTACAGGTCTATTTGTACGTTCAAGGCTCTGAGAAGTCCCATGAAAACCAACAAACAAAATTCTTGTTTGTCTAGCTTAACTGGATTTACTGAATCATGTAAGAAACTGACACATATTTCTGGGCTTGTCTGTGAGGGCCTTTTAGAGGAAACAGGTAAAGGGAAAGACCCACCTTCAATGTGGTGACCCATCCCCATGGCCTTGGGGCTTGATGTAATGGGGGAGCAGAAGGGGAGGGCTAACATTCTCCACTGCTGCTTCTTGATTGCTAATGCGGCTTAAGCAGCTGGCCCAGACTCCCGCTGCCTTGCCTTCTCCCCCAGGACAAGCTCTATCTCCTCGAACCGCCAGCCAAAATAAATCCCCCACTCTCAACTTGCTTCTTGTTATATATCTGGTCACAGAAACAAGGGAAGAAAAGGAACTAATAGACCTACTGAGTTTCCTAAATATGACCTCCTTCTTGTCCTTTCCCCAACTTTACACTCAATGTGGTACCCTGAAATCCCAGTTCTTTCTGTACTAAGCCACCACGAGAAGTCTTTATTAACTACATCAGTACCAAACTAAATTGGTACCTAAATGATTTCTTAGGCACACAGGCAGTACTTGAAATGTGTTTTGGAAAGACCATCAGAAAAACACCGCCTCCCTCTCCTTCCTTGGAACAGGAGAATGACAGGACAGCCATACAACAACTCACCTGAGCTCAGTTCGTCATACAGCAGCACGGCAGGCTCCCCACAGATCTGGCTGCCAAAGAGACAGCGTGCTTGGACCGTGAAGGTGTAATTATGACCCATCTTCAGGTTGGACACTTTAAAGAAATTGTCAGTAGTATTCCCTAGGTAAGCAGTGAGATTCAGAGCACTGTCAAACATGTGTATCTCATAGCCCTGCAAAAGAGCACATTATGGACTGTTCAGAGGTTTGAATAAAGGGCCTGATGGTTTCCGTTACTGGCCACAGTTATTGGTGAGTCCTGTTTTATGGATGCTAATATACTTTATACTTCTTGCTAGTTCTTCTGATTATGGGATTGATATATTAAACTCAGAAAACAGGACTTTCCCTGCTGACAACGTGCAGAAGAGGAACTGCAAGGTATGGCTGCAGGAGAACCATTTCAACCATTGCATACTCAAAGTTATAGGCAGTGCCTCAAAGAACCTGACACTTTAGTAATACTTCACAGTAAGGAATTTGACTAGTGACACCTCCTGGTGGCAGTGGGTGCAGGCAAGACCGGGGACCAGGCAATCGGAAAAGGGAACGTGCCTCCCTGGAACAGGCTGCTGGAAGACCACCTTCATTTACTTCCTGTCTCCTAGCTTTCTGGTTCTTTCAAGGCTGATCCCAGAGTCAGGCAGCCTGATGTTGACAGAGAAGCATTTAAGCAGGCTGAGGGCTCTATTCACAGGAGGACAGTACAAAACAATCCCTTCCCTCATTGCCTCAGGAAATCCCAGACTGTTGTGCTAGGAAACAGGCCAGACCCAAGATGCTGGCTAGGACCAGACTGGTGGCCAGCTTCTCTGCTGCCCTCCAGGGTTCCAGTGTCAAACTCTGTCCACATCCAAGCCCACCACACAATCAACCTCTTGGTTCCTACTGTACTGACATGTCTCTAATACTAAGCCAGGAGGAGGAGAGGAGGGCACGCTACACCCGTGCCGGCACCCTCCACTAGAAATGGAACATGACCTGCACTCTCAACCCATTTCAATGTTGAATCTGCTGCCCATTCAGGCTCTCCTAGTGGCAGCTGGCTGCCAAGTTGGGCTCCCCAACACCTGCCCGGCCTCACACCCCCTGCACTCCTTCTTACAAGCTATCTAGTGTAAATCCAATGTAGAACATCTGTAAACCGCATGAAGACACGAATTAACGATGCACACAACCATCAACCACCTATACTTTGTCTCAGCAGTCACCCTGTAAGGCATTTACGTTTCCTCTTTTTACCACGAAGCAGAGTACATACAATTATAATGCATTGCTTTCTCAAAGTAAAATCCTAGAAGAGCTAAATCAGGGAATGCGAACATTTCAATGTTTTCGATACGTATTATCAAAGAGCCTTCCAGAACTTTGAACCAATCTATATTCTCGGTGTCATTCCCGAGCTAGTTCTCACACTGGCATTACTGCCCCAAGGTTCTTTGCAGGCTTGATGTCTTTGTCATTAGCTTGCTAGGGTCTTTCGTTTCCTGCATGCAGCTGCCAGAATGCTTTACTGTTTAGTACCTTTCAACATTGGAGTATTCCTGGATAGACTCCATTTTCTTAAAGACATTCGCTGCATAGATACCACAGCTATGGCAACTGTGAGGAGTCCCGCAGAAGGTGAGGACTTTCAACGGGTACCTGAGCCTGGATCTCCATGACTTCCTGCTTACCCTGTTCTTCCAGGTAACCACAGCTGGATCATCACAGCCCTACTTTGCTTTCATGGGGACCAAGCCAGTTTCAATCAATCTCTTGGCTCTCACTCTCTTCCTTCCCCCCATGGTGTCAGAGTACTGGCCCACCAATAGCGAAACAAAGGTATTTTTTTTCATCAGCCAACCAAGTATCTTCATGTACTTCTTGCTCCTCCTAACCACTCTAGAGAAATGATGACAAGATACTAGATTGAGAGCGTGGCTCAGCTTCCTGGCACTATGGGACCACAGCCTTGCTGTCAAAGGGCCGGGCAAGGGTGGAGCACTTGGTTCCCATGCTGAGCACACTCCAGTTGCAGGGAGCACCACAAGTCTCCCGCCCATTTCCTTTCCAAGGACAAGTGCGTGGCTGTGGGTGCTGAGTGCAGAGATCTCGCACTGCGCGGGCAGCACAGACATCTCTCTAATCAGCAAATGGTCCTTTCGCTCTCGAGTTCACGCCCATGCCTGACGCTTTCCTTCCTTCCTTCTTCACGCTGTCTGCCAGCCTGCTGTTAAGGAACTCATGTCTAAAACAGTATGCCAACAAGAGTTCCAAAGTCACTGAAGACACACGAGGAACTTACCCGGGTTTCACTGAACTGCTTTTCCTTCAAGGCTAGGCTTTTCCAAAAGAGAAGAACGTGGTCGTTTTCTGTTATGATTTTTAAGGCGTCGGGTGCTGGCAGTGAAACTGAAAATGGAAGATTAGGCCACTTGCAGTTAGCACACACATATCACGCACCACCAGCCTAAATGGGCTTGTACCCCACTACTGCAACTGTTGACACCGCTTACTGCTATCTAGGCTGCTGAGTGAGTGACTCAGCATGGAACAGGAGCCTAGCCAACCTTCCAGCCAACAGCCTTATTATCGGTCTCCCTGCGTTCTATCTGCCCGATCAACAAGAGGGCCACTGTGATACCATCCAGGTCCTCGTTTTAAGGCCTGGCCTCACTGGGAAGTACTTTTGGGTTTCTTGACTCTCTTGAGCATTCCTCCTTTCCTCCCCTGGTCATGGCAGGACACACTAAGGGAGGGTAGTGTGAAAAGAGACTCAGAGAGAGTGGATATGGCTCAGTGGTAGAGTGCTTGCCTAGTATTCAACACACACTGAGTTCAAGCCCTCAAATTACAATATATGTCTTGGCCCTTCACAAAAGCCTAAGAACCCCCCACCCCCTGCCACACACACACACACACACACACACACACACACACACACACACACATTCCAGCCTTGGTCTGCTGTAGCACGGACAGAGAAGAACAATGCTTGTGGGTCCTACAAAGGTACTCCGGCCTTCCTCTGTGCCGAGGTCTGCAGCTACAAGGTTGGTTGCGTTGCTCAGTGTGTAGCAAGGCCTTTCTTACTCCCTACTGACCTGTGGTGATTTTTATGCTGGAATCCTTGCTCATGTTCCCCAGCTGGACAACAATATGGTATTTTCCACCAGGTTCCAGTTTGTTAAGGCTGTACTCTACAGTACTGTTACGAGACTTGACTTTGTAGCTCCTGTCGGTCTTCCTGATGAGATCTTTCACAGCAATTGCATAGAACTAAGACAGACAGAGGGAGGAAGGAGGATCTGAGTAGCAGCCGGATGCAAGGTCTTTTACTGAAATCAGCTATTGATTATGAACAGTACCTTATACAATGCAAATGCCCTTGTTTCAGTTGCTGTTCTATTGCTGTGAAGAGACACCGTGGTCAAGGCCACTTTTATGAAAGAAAGCATTTAATGGGAGCCTTGCTTACAGTTTCAGAGGTTAGTCCATTATCACCATGGCAGGGAGCATGGCTGTGTGCATGGCACTGGAGCACTAGCTGAGAGCTTTGCATCCTGATCCACAGAGAAAGAGAGAGCCTGGGGCTGAAGTGGCTTTCGACACCTCAAAGTTCACCTGCAGTTACATACTTCCTCCAACAAGGTCACACTTACTCCAATAAGGCTACACCTAATCCTTCTAATCCTTTCAAATGGTTCCACTCCCTGATGGTTGACCATTCAAACACATGAGACTATGGGGGTCATCTTTGTTCAAACCACCCTAGCCATGTTACAGTTAGCATACCACCTTGTTCAGGGAGTAATGACAAGAGACAATGTGTGTGCATGCTCCATACAGACACAATCCTTTTTCAGATGTGTTCAATGTGGTCAAATAAACAGAGATGGAACTCAGGCTCAGGGCTGACTTTTCTGAGCCTCACAGTCTGACTCATGCGCTTCAGAAAGTCTTTGAGGTAGCCAGGATCTATCTTATAATGAGTATACATTTCCAGAGCTGCAAACAAAAGTATTAGCTAGATAAAGGATGGGAAAGGAAGGGGAAGAAAAAAGGGAAGGGGGAGGAGAGGAGAAGAAAAGAGAGAAAGAGGAAACAGGGATGCAAAAAAGGGAAAGGAGGGAAAGAAAACTAGAGGAGGAAATCAAAATATTCTAGAAAAAGCCACATTAATCGTGACATCAGCAGCTAAGCTTCTGTCTCTCCATCATAACAACAGTTTCTAGACACTGACAGAGAGGACCATGGATGAAAATGCTCAGTCCCCATGACAACAATATCTGGACACTGATACTGACAGAAGGAAAACATGGATGAGGATGTTCAACATCCACAACAGTTTCTGGACACTGACAGAGAGGACCAAGGATAAAGATGCTCAACCCCCATGGCAGCAATTTCTGAACATTAATAGAGAGGACTATGGATGAAGATGCTCAACCCCCATGACAACCGTCTCTGCATACTGATATTGACAGAGGGACGACATGGATGAAGATGCTCAACCCCAGCTCTAAGGTACAAGCAGCCCCACCTGCTCTCTCCCAGGCTGCTGCTTATTTGGGAGTGTGGAAGGAAGGGGACACATTGGACAAACAGGAAACTCGAGCACCAGGGAGAACCTGAGAATCAGAGGTGTCTCAGCAGCTAAGAAGAAACCACATTGCTGAGGTGTAGGGGTGAGGGTCAAAGCAGTCCAGAACAAGGAAGAATGGGGTACTTCTAGGATCAATGGCCTATCCTATTTTTTCTAGAAAGGGATAGAAAACTCTGAAAGAGTCGAAATATAGATATTTTAGGCTTTGAGGGTCTTAGGATCTCAACCACAAAAAATTCTATCGCTAGTGGACAAAAACAGACATAGGCCATACATACACTGATGGGAGTGGCCCTGGTTCCAATTAAACATTGGTTTTTAAAAAATAATCCACAGGCTGGATTTGGCCAGCTGCACTCTGGTTAATGGAGGGGGTGAGGCTAGCTGAGGAAGGACAAAGAAATATGGTGTCGTGAACAATGGAGGAATGCCAACTCAGAAGGGGATCTGTCTTTGACCACCCAGAAATGGGGACAAGGCTTGCTGAGCTCAGCTAGTACCTGTGTCACTTGTCAGACTACCTGACCCCCTCCACTGCACTCCACTTCCCCAAAGCCGGCTAAGCACAAGCATGGTGGGCTGCATGCCTTTCCACTCACCAAGTCCTGGTCCGGAGAGTCGTAGGGCGATTCCCACTTGATGACCGCTGAGGTTTTGCCTACTTGGACTGCATGCAGGTGACGAGGTGGTAGCCTGCTGTCTGGGATCATCTTCACGACGACGTAGTCAGAAGATGGCCCTTGGTAAGGGATCAACACCCGGACCTAGGGGCCAAGCACAACACAGCAAAACAATACCTCACTGGCTCATGTAACCTCTGCCAAACTACTTTTCAATAAGCTAATGACACATGACCACAATTAAAATTCAGCTAGCACAAAATAAAATAAAATAGTTCCCTGCCTGACCAAGACTGTTTTTGTGTTGGGCTTCCGTCTAGAAATGCCCTAGACATATGTAAGCATAGACACATGATATATAAATACATACACACACATATGTGTATGTGATACATGTGTGTGTGTATGTGTGTGTGTGCAGCCTATCTTTTAAAAATCTTTTTCACACAACCATACTTCCCCTCATAAAAATTAATAATTTGGGATCAGATTTTTTTCCCTCATGGGTACACTTGGCACTGCCTTCTTTTGGACAGTTCTTTATTCTACTCCATAGATAAGCCATAATTTATGTTATCAATCTTTCCTTGAAAGATTTAGGTTATATCAAATCTTCTGTTCTCCCAAGTAATACTGGCCTAGATGCTACCCGCTACTTTTGTAGTTTGTTTGTTTTGGTCAACTTGATACAACCAGAGTCATCTGGGAGGAGAGAAGCTCAGTGGAGGAACTGCCTTCTTCATTTAACTTATAGGAAAGTCTGTGGGACATTTTCTTGATAGATGATTGATGTGGTAAGGCCCAGCCCATTGTGGGTGATGCACCCCAGGCAGGTGGTCCTGAGTTATATGAGAAAGCAGTCTAAGCTATCTGCCAAGTGAGTGTTCCACCCCTGAGTTGCATCTCGGAAACTGGTTGTGGGGACTTACAGAGAAGACGAATCTAGGTACCCAAGTCACCCATTCTACTGGAGTTGAGCTCAGGAGCCCCAACGCTTAAGAAACCTCCTTTAAATAGAGGCGCTTCTGTCTCCCTGGTGCAGAAAGCTTACCAGAAACAAATACTGCTCATCCTTGTTGACAATGACTGTCTTATTGTGGAGTGGAGTGGTTAAGCTCTTGGGGTTTCGGTAGAGGTCAAGGAAGGACGTGGCATAGAAAATGCCATAAACCTGGTAAAGGCAGAGAAGGGAAAAAGCCATCAGCTGATGGGTCAGTGCCCTCCTGTTTTGAAATTGCTGACTTGAGACCTTGGAAGTGCTCCTAAAGCACCCGGAGACATCTTCCTTCATCCTTCATTGTGGTGATCGTGCTTTGGAACAGGAGTGCCGTGTGTGTGTGTGTGTGTGTGTGTGTGTGTGTGTGTACACGTGTGTGTGTGTACACGTGTGTGTGTGTACACGTGTGTGTACACGTGTGTGTGTACACGTGTATGTGTGTACACGTGTGTGCACACCTGCAAAGGAGAGCATGAGCAGCTCCTGTTTGCACAGGGCTTCTTCTTGGGGAAGGATGGACAGGGAAGGAAAAAAGGAAAACTCTGCCATGAGAGCAAAAGAGAAGCACTGGCTGCCATTCCAAGCACTGTATAAAGGGTCAGGGGAAAGAGGGCTTACAGAAGAAGGGTGACATTACACAAGCAGTGACAGGGAGCCGAACTGTGACTGAGGGGTCAGCAGCTGTGGTCGGAACTGTCAAGTGAGTGTGGGAATCTCACCAGCTGTGGAATGGACACAGGTGCGGCCAGCTTCGACCTCCCAGCTTTCCTTTAGTGGAAGAAGTCTACATTCCCTACCACCATGGAAGCTGGAAGAGCCAATAACAAGGTGTTGGCCAATGAGATGCCAGCAGGTATCAGTCAATGAGATGTAAACAGAAGCGCCCAGTGGGATGGCCCAGCAGGCTCTTTTAAAAGCAGGACAGTCTATCTTCCTGCCCTCCTGCAGCCTGGCATTCAGACAATAACTGCAGCTCCAGCAGGATGTCCGCCCAGAAGATGACCTTAAAGACGCACACCACTGGCTAGAGATGGCAAGGCCTGTGTCCTCTCCAGGGTGAACGTGTGTTGCTGCAATAGAGGAGGCCCTGGACTTCACTTGGCCAAGGGTCTGTTTAAAGCACGGTCTATGGGTCCATGTAGGACGCTGAGGGGATCTCAAACCAGGGAAGTGGACTAAGCATCCAGCAAGGAATGGCAGCGGAGTGAGTTCATATGGGAAGGAACAAGCTGGAGAAGATAAAGAAGGATGAGAATACTTCCTCCCTGGAGTATATGTGCAGGAGGCCAGGTATCTGCAGAAAAAGGCTCCACATCTGCAGGCACCCTGGGCAAAGAGAGGGGGCTGCCTGGGGATGTCAATGTCCCAGCAACAGCATCGCTTCCTGTAACTCTGCTCAGAAGACGGTCTGGAGAGGAGGAGTCTGGACAACAAAAGGGGAAAGTGGCCTCCCAGGGGCCAGTTAACCGGGAAGAGGTGGGAAGAGAGACATTGAGGGGATCCAAGGTGGGAAAGCAAATGCATATGGGATGCAAGACAGGAACAAGGGAGTCACAAGGCTCAAATGGAGCCTTGGTCCCAATAGGAGCTTGGTGCTCAGAAGTAAGATTATCTCGGGCGCAGTCCGTGGTACATGGGGTGGGGTCGCTAGTGGGATAGAGTCGCCAGTGATGAGAAAGGGCTCCCAGAGCCCAAGGGAGTCAGGAGATTAGAAGAGGCCCCTCACGATGGTGAAGAAGCCGACCATGAGTGCTGCCAGGGTACTCAGTGAAGAGACAGGAGCAGGTGACGGCCACCCACTTTGGGCCTCATTTGACTCATCACATATGAACGCTGGCTGTGTGTGACCAGCGAAGGCACAGGCCACGGCGCGGCAGAAGCAAGGCTGCTTCTCCAGACTGGCACGCAAAGAGAAGCTCTAGCACTGTATGATGCTCTACTGTTCCGCAGACTCCACCTTTCTCTGGAGGACCGCTTGGCGGGACAGGTGCGCCTGAGTCAAGTTGAGCCTATTGGTAATCAAGTCTCCTTGTGGGTCTGTGTACTTTCCTTCAAGGTCAAAGGGAGTGCTAAAGAGGGCTCGGGCTTTTGTCTCTGTCTCTTGCTCAGCATCACATTGTGGAGAGTGCAAAAGAATAGAACTATATTAAATTTAAAAATTCAATCAAGCTCACCACCCAGAATGAGTTCCTTATCGCGTGAATCCAGCACTCCACACACATGGTCTACAATGACAAACATCGGGGAGCTATCTCTGAGGCCAGCAGAGCGAGGTCAGGAATGCAGGGGCTGGCTGGGATGCCAGGTCCCTTCAGAAAGTAATCTTGAGCTGGTGGGTGACTTGTGTTTGGGGAAAGCAAAGACGCAAAAGCAGCAACAGGAAAGAAAGAAAGTCCCATGGCTGTCCAGGGGATTATATTTCGGGAGGTCCAGACTACCTTGGGATGGTTGTTCTTGTCCACTTACCACATTCTTGGGGCCGGTCCACACACACTCCACCGCAGTCTGGTTGATGGCCTTGGCTTTGAGACTCGGAGCAGGTGGACGGATGCCTCTGGTCAAGACATGCTCAAACGCCAGAGGACTATCCCCCAAGTCTGTCTTGGCCCAGGCAGTAATCTCATAGGACGTGTGAGCTGTCAGATTGCTAACTGTGAAAAGAAGGAAAGAGAATGCCAGGGATGTGTATATGTGAGGTGTGTGTGTGTGTGTGTGTGTGTGTGTGTGTGTGTATGTCTGTGAGTGTGTGTGTGTGTGTGTGTGTGTGTGTGTGTGTGTGTGTGTGTGTGATGTATGGGGAGGTAATGGTCGAGAATTTGTTTGGGTTTACACACCGTACTTTTCTTTTTTTTTTTTTTTCCGAGACAGGGTTTCTCTGTAGCTTTGGTGCCTGTCCTGGAACTAACTCTTGTAGACCAGGCTGGCCTCGAACTCACAGGGATCCTCTTGCCTCTGCCTCCCAAGTGCTGGGATTAAAGGCGTGCGCCACCACCGCCCGGCCCACACCGTACTTTTCAATAGTTTGCAAATTCATTTAATATTTTCCTGGTATAGCACATGTAACTCTTAGAGACTGGGTAACTTCTAAAGCTGACTGTGTGGAAGTACAATTGGCAAAACAGTCCTGCAGTCACAACCTGAGTTATATGGCATATGAAAAAAGAGGGCTATGGCCTAGTCCAGTTGCAGAGAGTTTCCTCGCATGCACAAGGCCCAGGGTTCAATCCCCAGCATGGACAAAAGGGAACAATAATAAAAGATGATGATGACAGTGACGACGGCAACACACCTGGGCTTTCTGTTTCCTAAGACTACCTAGAGACTGAAACAATGACAGACTGTTCTTTTCAAACCGGCCAGAGGGCGAGGAAAGGAGGATGCTCCCAAGCCACTCACAGCACTCACAAGCAGCTCTTGCCATTGAGGGTTTTCCTCTTAGAAATACATTAGCATCTTCCCATGAGACCATCTTCAAATAAAAGAATTGTAATGGAGCTCAGTATTTGCACAGACCTAACTGAGGACTGGACCACCTCCTCTTTTCATCTGTTTGCTCTTCTGTGCAGTTGACAGATCTCTCCTGAATGCCAATACACACCAGGCCTCGTCCTACCTCTTATTAGCTGAAGGAGGGAAAAACTAGAAAGAACGCAGGTAATGGAATCTGGACGGATTCCTACATAGGGCAAAATCATTCCAGGAGTTAAACCGACTCCTTACGGTTCCTCCACCCCTCTTACCCCAGCTTCCTTTGAGGGTCACTGGGTTCAGAAGGAGGTTCAAGGAGCCAGCAAGCTAACACTCTCTGCCTGGAGTTAGGAGGATGTAGACAACATCCTCAAAGGGCAAGGACTGTCCATGTACAACCACCCCTAGAAAGGACCCCGCTCATTCCCAGTCTCCCATCCCCGCCCTAAACACAATCTCTGCCCCCAGGAAGGCACTGATCTGACTCTCTGCCCATCCCGCTTATAGACCAGCGACCAGCGCAGGTCCAAGGTGTTACCTTTGTGTGACAATGAGCTTCCTTGGAAATTCAAGGTTTTCTTCTCTTGTTTGTGGGCATCAAATGACCAGAAAAGGTTCACCACATAGCCATTGACCTGCCAAGAACCAGGAAGCATGTGACATGATCAGTTGACACAGTCAGGGGACACGCCTATACACCAGGCAGAGATGGTCTCGTTCACTGTCTCCTCGTCTCTTTGAATGGACAGTGTTTCTTCTGATTTTTCATCAGCTTTTGTTTGTGTGGCCATTAAATACATTTAGTTATTTATAGTAAGGGGCAGGTAAGAGGAACACCTCAGCTCAGGCTGTCCTCTTAGTCAAGGCCAAGAGGTCAGCACTACCTTCTCCGAGAGTTCTCCATTAACAAAGATTTTGAGCTAAAAACCGTCACATGTGGGACAGCAAGAAAGAAAATGCCTTCATGACCAACGTTATCAACAAAGGTCCACACTAAGTCACCTCTTCTATTGCTCCTCTTTGAAGCTGAGAACACAGTATTACATGCACTTAAGTGAATGCCACAATGACCCTGAAGACCCATCCTGCCACAACATCACAGATGGAAAGGGATGGGATGAGAAACCAGAAGATGGAAAACAAAATTATGGAAGTGGATTTCAATTTGAAAGAACACAGGGACAGATAAGCGGGCTATGCAGACAGGGGCTCAGAGGGACCCACGGTGGAAGACGAGGAGTGACTGGGTGGACATAAGAGATACACAGCAGATGGGTTTCCGAGGCATCTGATTCTCCCAAGAAGCTCGCTCTACCACAATGGGAACTTCTACATTAGCCCTGAGTACCAGGAAATCCAATAAAGCTGAAAATTACAGGGCACACATATTCTGTTCACACCAAGTCTTTCTGTGCACTGGAGCTGTGAACCATTTAATTATATGGTTAAAGAAGAAAGGCACCAGGCTGAGGCGGAATAATTACATGTGGAGACTCGAGTTGTTCCTCGTGGGGGAAAGGAAACAACCCGGGTCTGGTATTTCAGCTCTACTAGAGCAGGCCCTTCATTGCTCCTAATCTCCCTGCCCTAGGATACATGAGTTCCCACACAAAAGAGAGCCCCACCCAGCTGCCAGGCTGAGAACTCCTCGTTACCTTGATGTCACCGTTCATGGTTAGGGTAAAGCTCAGAGAATTTTCATCGTAGCTGTCAATGCGGATATTCGGGGCTTGGATCACTGAAAAGAAAACGGAGTCAAAGAGAAACCAACACCGTGGAAAGTGAGGAAGGCGGGACCTCACAGCTTTCATCTCAATGTGGCTTTTCAGCCAGGTAACAAAGGGCACAGCGACAGCCTTAATGCAGCCATCTCTTCTACCACCGTTTCCCTGACCGAGGCCGGACTCACACGGTCTTGGAGAGCTGGTCAGTTGGCCTGGCAATGAGGTTGAACAGAAACATTCCACTGTGCCAATGTCCCCACATGGCCCAGCTTCGGCCTGGCTCTTGAAGAGTCAGGATCCCTGTGAACAATGTCTTTATGAGGAAGAACAAAGTTCCAGCTTCCTCGTGACCAACTGAAGGACAGGACTTCTTGAAAGAAAAACTAAGTTGAAAATGTGTGTGCTGTGGGAAGTTAGGTGGCTTCTGGAATTCGGCAAATGGAGTTCTTGATTCCTAACACCTGATAACTGTCAAACCAGGAGCAAGTCTCTTATGGTCATGGCACTTGGAGTAGGAAAGGTAAGGGCCAACCAAGCGCACAACTACTGTTCCCTTCCTTTCCTTTCCAGAAGAGTCTTGCTTAAAGGGCAATGAGTACATTCCAACAGCTAGGAGCTGACACTGACCTCTGAGGGCACAAGGAGAGCATGGTCAAGAGAAAAACCCCTGTGAGCTCCGGACGAGCAGCAGCGCAGCAGCTAGAACATCTGCCCACGAGAAAGGCTACAGTGTTGACCCTAGTGTCATCTAAAGGAGTCCCGGAATCCAGCAGGATCAGACGACATCACTTAAGTGACAACTGGGTTTTAACTCTCAGGACGCAGCCCTTCTAAAGGCAAGGCAAGGGAGTTTGGGTAAAAGACATGTTGAAATCCAGAGCGGCCCCATTAGATGCTCAAAAATGTTATAAAACCAGACTGGAGAAAAAAAACAAGACCAAAAGAAAGGCTCTGAGAAGCTTCAGGTGGCCAACTGAAGCCAGATAGTGCTTGGTGCTAAGGGAAAGTTTGGACTACAGTGGTGACCATGGACAGCTCACGACTCTCCAGAGTCCAGTTGCTTAAACTACAAAATGAGGACAATAATACTTCAGTCATGGGATTCACATAAATGGAAATCACAGTGCGTGGTACGGCCTTCTCACTGGAGCCGGCATCAAGCTGCCGCCTTCATCATGAGTGAATCTGGCTGCCACCACTGCTGTCTTCGTCCTTTATCTTTCTTCCAAAGTCACTAAGACCCAGGTCACAGATGCTCCATGAGCTACCCTCTGCACATAGCCTGACCAAACCACGCGAGGAAGGCTGAAACTTGGCAAAATCATGGGGAAGAGAACAAAGGAAACTAAAACTCAGGGTAATTTTCAAATGCAGATTTGACTTGTACCTGCTGAATTTCAGGAACAAGGTGGCCTTCCAAAGATCCTCCTTTTTATATTTGAATGGTCAGTATACTTTGGCCCAGATTTTTGTAGAAAGTAATAACAAGACAATAGGATTCAAGGAGAGTGAATCCAGCACAACCTCTTTACCACCCGCCAGCAGGCTGCCCACTGACTGGTGGGCGGCAATAACTCTGATTGCCTCCTACCCTGATTGCCACAATTGAGTTTAGAGTAACTGAAATGAATCTCTATCACTGAGAGCTTCTCACAGGCTCAGATGAAAGTAGAATCACCCAATCACATTCCACGCGACAGAGATCAATTGGTTTTAATATCTGTCGGGGCATGGGCAAAGGTCTTCAGGGCCAGAGCAGAGGAAACCACTCAGGACAACGGGCTTCCATCCACTGTTCAGTAGGTACCAGAATCCTTCATTCAGATACTTCAATTTACTCGCCCTCCATCTGAGCTTTTAGTTCTCATTAGATACCAAGGATAAAGTAAAGCAAACAGCAAAGATCTTAGCCCCAAGAGGCACCCGTGAAGGATGTATAGCAGCCTCTTGATAGGCAGAGCAGCACAGTACAAGGATCTGAGCCCAGGAGAGGTGTGCATCAGGATGGGTAAGAGCACAGGCTTTGGAGTCAGGGGTGTGAGGTTTGAGTCCCAGCTTTGTCATTTGTTCTAGGACAAACAACATACTGCTTTCCCCTCCTTTGTCTTGCAGCTATTCTGAGGGACCAGTAAGATAAGTTCACGTGTGCAGAGCAGTGAATTACAAGCACCAAGGGTCAGCTCTGGTGCTATGTACCATCCCTAACCCTGACATGCTTGTCAGTGTAACCAAGGGAGAGGTGCACAGACATCAGTGAGGTGCCTTAAGAATGTGTGTGCAAACCACGCCCAGCTTTAGTGTAAAGAGACTCCTTCTATTTCAGAAGCTGCACAAGCTCACAAAGGGACTGGCATAATGACCTTTGGAAATCAATGCTTGGAGGAAGAATATACTTAGTGGCTGTCCAAAAAGACTCAGTGTCTTTGTGATGCCAAAGTGTGCCTGTGCTGGGGCAGGGGAGGCTTGGAGAAGCTTTCTAACCTATGCTTCTCTGCTCCAAAGGGCTTCCATCATCTCTAAACCAGCAAGCGCCAGAGTCACTCACCTTTGCCTTTCGTGGTGGTGATGGATTTAGAATCACTCCAGTTTCCTATCCCACGACTTGTCACTGCGGCCACCTTTTCCAATCAAAGTGTGAGTTAATAGGAAATAAAAGTAACATATCACACAGTAAGAATGGTAAGGCTTCAGCAGTGAAGGCAAAAAGAAATGTATCGTCAGAGTGATCCAGGACATTCAGAGACCCCAGCAAATGCAATAAGAGAACAAAAAAAAATTGCAATAGTCCTAAGAATATAAAATTTCTATTGATCCTATTTATACCCAGATTCTTCTAAAGGGCAGCTGTGTGTGTGTCTAAGCTCTATATCTGTATATAATGACACATATATACAATGAATATACACATACACACATATACATATATAATATATATACACATATGTAAAAGGAATCCTAGAGAAATTATTAAAATTGTAAGTATAAGGGAGTCTTCAGAAGATGTGTCTTAATGGCTTTAATAAACACCCTCTGCACAAAACTATCTCCTTTCTGGCAAATATATTAATACCACATTTCATAAGAGCCTCATGAAATTGGTTTATAAATGCCACTTAGCACTGTAGCTCCTGCAGCTAATGACAAGTAGAACAGAGGTGAGCACAGAAGGACAGACCCCAGAAGCACCAGAGTGTCCCGTTAGAAGCAGGGAGATCTGCACCACTGCGAGTTATTGGTGATCTGGGGCGGAAGCTGAACTTCCTCTTTAAGACAAGGCACTGGGTGTTTCAAAGAACACTAATACTCATTCCTTAAACATAAGCACAAGGATGACAAGCAGGAGCCAGCTCTCTGCGTTCTAAGACCAGCTAGTGACTGGAGAGGATGTAGACACTCACTCTGATGGTATAGAGGGCATTGAGCAGTAAGTTCTTTATTTCTGTAGAGTTGCTAGCAGCTCTCTGGGAGGCCCACATCTTGGAACCACTCCTGCTGTATTCCACCTGCAAGGAAAAGCTCAGCTGAGTAGAGAGTAACCAGAGGTCGGCCCATCTAACGCCTTACAAAGATGCACGCGGGGAAAGATGGGGCGCTGGGATGGCTAGCGTTAACTGTCATCTTGAGGGGATCTAGAGTCCGCTGGAAGATGAGGCTGTGGGTTTCCCTGTGTGTGATGATCTGATTAGGTTAACTGGGGTGTAGATAGCACACCATTTCCCTGGGCTGCATGCTGTATAAATGGGTGCTGAACACCGGCACCCTTTGCTGCCGCCTGACTTTGCATGCAATAGGACCAGCCATGTCAGCTTTTATGGCCCTGCATTCCCTGCCATTGTGGACTGCACCCTTAAACCGCAAGCAAACCTGTGTCCCTTTGTTGCCTTTGTTGGAATATTTTATTGCACAGACAGAAAAAGGAAGTTGGATTGATGTGCAGTGTCCTAACAGATGGACCATTATCCACAACACCAAATCACCTCCTGGGGACACAGAGCGCCTGGAAACTCTAGCTCTCTGACACCCAATGTCTGGACAGTACTTACAATGTACTCACGGATGAGGCCATGGGTATGGATGGGAGGAGCCCAATGTCCAATGATCACACCTTCCTCTTCATTGTTGAGTGACAGCTGGAGGTTCCGAGGAGCGTCTGGCACTAGAAAACGGTCAAGTCAGAAGTCAAGTTCACCCTGCATTCAAATCATTTGATCGTATGCATTAAAAAAAAAAGACTCCAAGAGGCAGTTGGGACTGAGATATGAATTCAGTAAAAAATTAAACGGAATAAGAATCAACAGATAAATAAAAAAACCCTATACCCCAGTAAACCAAGTCATTTAAAAGAAATCCTGCTTAAAATTATCCTCAAATATGCTAAGAATAATTTAACCAAGAAGATAATTGATTTCTACAATGAAAAATTTAAAACACAGGTGAGAGAGGTTGACAAGAACACCAGAAAATGGACAGGAAGAACTCGTATCATCAACACAGTTTTGTTACCTAAAGCAATTCACATATTCAGGGCGATCCCTGCTAGAATAGCGATAACATTCTCCACAGAAATAGAGAAAAGCACTCTTAATTAAAAAGGAGGCACAGGAGAGGTAGCAGAAAGATTGTGAGAGCCAGAGGAGATAGTGGACATCAAGGCCTTCTAAACACAGCAGGGCTGACACACATATGAACGGACTCACAGGGATCGTGCAGTGTGCACAGGGCTTCACGGGTCTGCACCAGTGCTGAGAGAAGAGGACTCAGGCCCCATTCCTAACCCATCAGTCATCACCAACTGATAATCTCTCACAAATGACAAAGTGATACCTCAAACAGAGTATACAGACCAGCCTTGAGGCCAGGCCCGATGCCCAGGAAAGATGGCAACACAAAACGATCGGTGTGCCACTTCTTGTGGAGGGTCTTTGTCCCATAATGCTTTCTCGGGGCTTTGTTCCTTTTCTCCCACCACTCTTTACACAGGCAGTACAGTTTCCAATTTTGGATTTTATGGGATTTCTGTGTGTGTGTGTGAATGTATGTGTCTCTGTGTCTATATGCGTTTTTGTGCTTATTTACTTATTGGCTTTCTTTTTCAGTTTGCTTTGTCTTATTCTGGTTTGGTATTTAATGCTATGCGATCACCTTAAAGCAGACTCCTTTCTGAGTTTGGTGACAGTACATTCAAATGCTCGGGCAGTGGGGAAAATGACTAGAAGAAGCAGCCCTGTGTCAGCTGCTCTGAAGGGAGGGGCAGGGGGAAGCCCACCTACAACTTAAGCTTTAAAAACTTAGCCACTTGGTAAGTTCTTTAAAACTTAGCCTCAAAATACCGACATGCCTCATATTTAAGTGGCAAGGGCAGCTGAAGGGTTAGGTACCAGGAACTACCCAGAAAAGGAAAATAGAAGCAGAAACTAGACAAGAGATACAAAACAAAACAAAACAAACAAACAAACAAAAACCAAAGTAGAAAGCTCCTGGAACTAAAGGGTAAGACATTCTGGGGCATGGCAAGGACAATGAACTTCAGCACCTCAGGTCAGCACTTCCACACAGGCAAGGGCCAGGCACGCTCCTCACACATGTAAAGTGTGGATAGCATATCCTCAGACCACAGCACCCTTAAAACGGCTCACTGGGTAAAGTGCTTCCTGCACAGGCCTGAGGACCTGAGTTCAGATCTGCCCCCCCCACCCCCGCCAGCACCCATGTAAAGGCTGGATGTGGTGGCAAGTGTCTGTAGCCAGGCAGCCTCGCCCAGTGAGCTCCATGCTCGGGGGAGGGAGGAGAGCCTATCTCAGAAACTAAGAAGGAAAGCATGGCAGATATCCAGCCGTGGCCTCCGGTCTCCACATAAGCATACAAGGTGTATACACACGTGGATATGCGTATCCTACCCCCACCAACGATACGAACTTTAAAAATACACTATAATATAGACTATAACATGGTGTGATGGGAGGGTCTCGGGATAAACTTAAAAATAGACTCAGGGTGTAGCTCAGGGGTAGAGTTCAGGTATATATGTAGGGCCCTGGGCTGAACCTCCAGGATCACACACACACACACACGCACACACACACACACACGCACACACACACACACACACATACAAACAAGTCAGCTATAATACTTACAGCCCTCTGGCGTCCTCAGGGTCACGAAGTCATTGGTGTTGTGCACCTTGCTGAGGCAGTGAACCTGGACTTTAACATGATACGTGGTATCGGGCTTCAAGACTTTGAGTACTGTGCTTGTTTTATTGCTGTGAGTTTCCAGGGTCTTCCATATGCTCTCTCCAACCACCCTGACCGACACAAGGAAGACACTGTCACTGAGAGGCAGCATGGGGTGACAGTGCTGCATGAGCCAGCCAAAGAGGAGCTCTCCATGACCTCACAGGAGAGTGCACAGGGCATCCCACGCCGAAGGCGGCTCTGGCTAAATCGGGACCCACCTGTAGTAGACATTGTACACGCAAGAAGCAGAGGGCATTTTTTTTGGTCGCATCCAGGTCAAAGTCACATCCCCGGAGAAGTCAGCTGTCCACTGGAGATTCTGTACTTTGTATACAGTTAACTCATCTACAGAGGTACAGAGAGTGAGGAATCAAAGTTCTATCTTATGAATCCTTGAATTTCAAAGAGCTCCTCTGAGGTAGAACCACCACGGTCTAAATTGTTAAGAGGACACAACCATTATATGAAAAGATATCCCAGGAAATATGACTCCAACCCCATACTACTTTTCCTAAGCTTTCCTAAATTTCCCACCATATTTACTAATGCATTTTATCTCCCCCGTGCCTGATGTGTTTAAAACTGATTCTCGGTAGGAGATGCAGCAAGCCTAAGGATGGCATGAGCTCTAGACAGCCGGACTGAGCTAACCCCGCCTGCGGCACCAGGCTCTGTGAGTGCAATGGCAGGAATATCAGCAAGAGGAGAGATCACGGGGACATTCAGGGAGGCCTTTCACTGCTGGGGAAGAGCTGGCTGCAGGGTGCATCAAACTTGGACCACACCTCCTCACGTGGCACTCCCAGGTTGAGCATGTTTTTAAGGGGAGACAAAGTCCCTAAGGGCCTAGCTAGAGGCCCCCAGGGTAACCAGAGGTGTGGCTGTCACTCACCACTGCAGCCCTTCTCGTCGCTCTCATCTGAGCAGTCCAGGAAGCCATCGCAGCGCTCAGAGAGCACAATGCAGGCCTCTCCATCGTCGCACTTGAACTCCCTGCTCATGCAGGTCAAGGTGCTGTGGGTGGCTGAAACAGAAAGGATATGCGGTGGGGTGCGGCTGCGCCCAGGCTGGCCACATTTAAGACAAGTCGCCTGGTTTCTTTAAACCTAAATTCTCTGGAAGGAAGTGAAATGATGCTAGCCACGTACAGTGTGGACAGAGTCTCAACTATTCCAGCCCTGCCTCTAACTGAGGATGACTTTGGATTTCTCATCCTCCTGTCTCCATCTCCTGAGTGCTCAGACTACAGGCCTGTATAACTGTGCCCCGGTTTGTGCACTGTTGGGGAACAAACCAATGGTTTTGTGCATGCAAGATGGGCTGACACATGTGGTTTATGGCCACTTTACAGAAGCTAGAATCATTTTGGAAGAAAGACCTTAATTGAGAAAATGTTGTCATGAGATCGGCCTGTGGGAAAGTTTATGATGCATTTTATTGATGACTGATGTGGGAGGGGTCAGCTCACCATAAGCAGTGCCACCCCTGGCCTTGTGTCCCAGGCACTGTAAGAAAGCAGGCTAAGCGAGTTAGTAAGCAGCATTCCCCCGTGGCTTCTGTTTCATTTCCTGCTACTAGGTTCCTTCCTGCTACCAGGCTCCTCCCTGCTTGAGTTCCTGCCCTGACTTCATTTGATGATGGACTGTGATATAGAATTATATGTTGAAATACATCCTTCCCTTCCCGAGCTGCTTTAGTCTTGGTATTTATCACAACAGTAGAAGCCGTAACTAACGTACCAGCCAAGTAGACAAGTACTCTATCAACTGAACTCCATCCCCAGCCCAGACAAAGGTTGAAAGCCTTATTCAGTGTGATCTCATGCACTCCCAAAGTTCAAGATCACTCTGGAAGGCTGGGTAATAATCCCACAGCTACCTAGGTGTGAGGATCTAAAGAACTCAAGTACCTGCAAGAGGTTCTGTCCTTGACCAGCACTGATAAATCATAGCTATTCCCCTGCACCGACTATTGTTATGTTCCTAGGATTTACTGGTTTGCAATCTAGGAAGAAGTTATGTTTTCCAGGTTGGGCAATAGAAATAATTGGATGAATAGGAATAATGTGAAGAGGCAAGCATGCTCATGTGGCACTCTTAACCGCATGAGTGTCTGAAGCATTCTGACAAGAGAATGGAGGGATAAGCTAAGAGTTATGTGACTCAATTCAGAGAGGGTTATTAGCCAAAGGTACATGATCTCCATTTTAGAGGAGGGTCAAAAATGGGCTGGTGACAATGTCATTGAAAAAGACCCTAAAGAGGGAAGAGGGGAACTACAGAACCCAAATCTCCCACCCAAGAGTATCTGGAGTTGGGTCCTCCTTGTATAAACTCATGCCTACCCACCTAATCCCAAATAAAAAAGGGCTATAGCCCTGTTCTCTCTACCTAACACCTCTAATCCACACACCCCTACCCTTGAATGTACGAACCCATCAACGCTGGACCCCAACGGATGTCACCCCAATGTGGGACCCTGACACTGCTTCAATCCTGTCTTCCACCTAGACCATCACTTGGACTAACAGCAAAGTTCTGAGATCCAGAAAAAAAAAATGGGTGGTGTTTTTAGGAGCAGTCAAGTGTTCAAAAGGAAGGCGTAAAGAATTCCAGGAGATGTTTCCAGATGGAAAAACATATGGGTTTGGCCAAAGAATAAGGAAGTAGCAGAAGGGGTTGAAGAGTTGTTGCAACAACCGTGTTTAAGCACTGGCTTTTCTTGGGGGAAGATCTGAGGCCTCTTTGCAAAGGTGTCTAGGATAGAGCAGCAGATTTGTTAGGGGAAAAATGAGCTAATAGGGAAAGGGGAGAGGCTAGTTCTTGTATCTCTATGCTAGGTTCCAGTTTCCCTGTGGATACCAAGCTCTGTCACACAAAACAGTGATGTAAAATAGTGAAGATAAATAAACATTGCACCTCTGCAATTATTTCTAGATGACTTATATTCCCCAACAGGGCATAATCTCTAAGTAAACACATATAACATTGTTTTGTTTAGGCAATAATAAAAGTGAAAAGTCTCTACATGTTGAATTCAAGTGCAGTTTTGATACTTCCAGCCTATGGCTGGTTAAATACATGTATACAGAATCCATGGGCACTCAAGGGAAAGGAAATGGCCAAAACCATTTATGAAGAAATTTTGTATGTATGTGTGTGTGCTGTGTATGCATGTTTGTATGTGTTTGTGCCTGTGTGTGTGTATGTGTGCAGAGGCCCTAGGTTGGCCTTGGATGTCTTCTTTGATCATTCTTCACGTTATTTATTAAGGCAGGATCTCTCAGTTAAACCCAGGGTTCATTGATCAGGTCAGTCTATATAACCAGCTTGCTTCCAGACGCCTGTCTCTACTTTCCAAATACTGAAATACATATGAGGTCTCCATGCTTGCCCAGCTTTTATGTGGATGCAGGGGATCCGAATTCTGGTCCCCACACTTGCATGGCAAGTGTTGTACTTATGCAGGCCATGTCTCCTGCAACCCTCATGCAGATTTTTATAGCTAGAATCCCCCTTCTGCAGGAGGAGCATGATAATATGGATAGCTATTATATTCTGAGCAGAAATTGATGTGTCTTGGGGAGTGGAAGAGCAGGGACTGTGTGGCATATGAAAGTGTATTCAAAAAAGAGGTTTGAATACCATTGTTGCCCTTGTCACACAGGCAAAAGACAGACCCCATGCATCCATGCACTATATCCCATGATACAGGCACTGCTCTCTATGACAGAGACAAGCAACATGAGTGCAGAGAATTTGCCTGCACAGTGCATCCTCCATGAAGAGGAACTCAAACATGTACATCACTCTGTGGAGTGTAGAAGACAGGATGGGACATTCCAAGTGTTAAGTGTGTGTGTGGGGGGGTGCCGAATAGCAGGGCAGGTGACACCACTGAACACAGGAAGGTGTCAAGCTGTTCTGAAGGGGGTTGTCTTGAAATGCACATGAATCGTACCACAGAAACCTCCCACTTGGCAGTAACTCAAAGCAACAATAGCAGCAACGAGGAGGGCAACTGGGGATCCGAGGCCACTTTGTGAAACACATCTTAACGCTTTGAGGACAAGGAAACATAGGTCCTAATACTAGTAAGACTGTCACTAATATTTAAACTGATTAACAAACATGTGACTGAGGGGTACTGAGCACAGAACATGGGGTGCTGGAAACACATTTTCTGCCTGATAAGGCGATTGCAAAAATGGATGAAAGGGAATGATGGGTAATAGCATATCTTGATTTTAAGACCTTTAACTAAGCAACACCCCCATGGGTGAGCTAGATTTGAAATGGATTGAAAACCGTGATTTAAGGGGTGCCAATTAGCGACTTCCAATCAATCGCCCAGGTGGGAGGCTCTGTTTCTTTTCTTTTCCGCTAATTATTTCTAACATTCGCCCGATGTGATGTGGTGGCTCGCGCTTGGCTAAGATGTTCCCACTGTGGTTTCGGGGAGTGTGAGGTAAACTTGTCCTGCTAACAGAATGCCCTAGGGGACGACCTCCTTCATTCTTTCTACACAAGTGTAGGCTTTTACAATAACCTATATTTAACCTTTTCTCTGCATTGGGCTTGGTGTAGTCTCCTCTGATAAGAACAGTCAATGTGGCGTCTCAGCAAGGCGACCGCTTTCTATCTGAATAAAATGTCCCAGTGCTACTAACTGGGGGTAAAGGGGGTGAGAAGTCAGGGTGTCCTCCTTGAAGATGAATCTTCCTTTTACTAAAAGGAAGACAATACCAAAAATTACAAGGAGATTTGGAGACCGAAGGAACATAAGTGTAGGACTTGTGAATAGTGAACGACATATTAAAACTCACCATAAAATGTTAATGTACTTTCCTTTTAACGTGTGTGTGGATGCACATGTGTGCACATGTACGGGTGTTCGTACAAAGGTCAGAGGACAAACTTAAATATCATCCTCACGAATGCCATCTACCTCCTTTGAGATAGGGACTTTCACAGGCCTAGAGATTGCGAACTGGGCTAAGCGGGCTGGTCAGTGAGCTCCAGCGATCCTCCTGTCTCTGGCTCCCCACGGCCAGGGGTAGGAGCAGAGGTTCCTTCACCTTTCATTCCTCTGTGGGCTCTGGGGATTGAACTTGGGGCATCATGCCTGCGCAGCAAGCACGTTTCTAAGGGCACCAAATCCAGTGCTAACTTCCCGAGTCTTAATGACGTCATCAGGAACTCGGCTACTTCGTTGGCTTCGTGTCACCTGCAGGGGTGACATGCATGCCTTCATGTTTTTGTCCAAGGTGCTGAGGACATTTAAAATGGACAGAAAATGTATTTGTTTTTTAAAAAAAAAAACCCTCACAAATGCAAATAAAAAGTAGAAGCAGCTTGATCCTTCTAGGTTACACCCACATCATAAGGGTTGAATTAGAGGGGTTAGCTGATAACAGACACTGCCTTTGACCAGTTTCTCAGGAAAGGGCAACATTTTCTAGGGTTCCCTTTGGGGCTCAGTATTCCCTTCCAGAAGAATCTTAAAGAGAGAAAGGAAGAGAGAGAACATGCAGAATAGGAGGGATGAGGAGGAGTGGAGGTTGCTGCTAGTGTTTTGAGCTGAAGGCTTGCTGGAGACATGGAAGAGATTCTAATACTCCGCTGTATGCTCACTGTGCAAAATGAGAGCTAATGAAACAATATCCTTCCTGGTACTACACGTGTGACAGGGCAGGACATCAATGTCTGCAGCAAGTGTGTGGCCAGTGGAGGGGATCCCGTAAGACAAGTCCTTAAGCAGGAGCAGCACTCCCCTGCCAAGAGGCATGCTGATGGCATGTAGCGTGGCATCGTGCTAGCCACCCCTCTCAGGTCAAAGGTAGTTTCCATGTATGGACAGCAACTACAGGTGCTGGCTGGGTGCCGAGGATTAGATGGGGGACCTTAGCATCACTGTTTTCTCCCATCCAGGCTGCCTGCCTTATCTCCTGGCCTCTGAGCATCAGCAGGACAGCCAGTGTGTCCATCCATCACCTACTCCCAGGGGCTCCCCTGGGTACATCAGGGGTGCAAGCAATGGGACCGTTATGCAGGTGTCACCTCCTGTGACAATTCAGATTCCTGTGTGGCTTATTGTTTCTCACTAAGTACAATTAATTACTCCAGGAGCAAATCCTGGTTCTTAAGGCAGCACTGCAGATGATCTGCCCAATAGCATATTCTGAATGCCTCAGTGATGCTTGCTGGAGTGATGCTCACTTCCACAAGGCCACGGCTTCACCAACGGGTGCTTTTAGGAATTAAACATGTTTAGCAAAAACACTCGTATAGATTTTTCTTCCATTCAGAAATCTTTCCACTGGGATGCTCCTAGTATTTAACATTTGGCCAGTTTATCAAATCCAGCATCACTATCACAGACCGGGACACTTGTCCCCTCAGCCGTGTCCTCAGAGAATACTGTAAACATGACTACACAGAAACACAGAGGAGCCAGCTGCCCAAAGATGGAAGCAGAGAAGGGGACTCAGAGCTCTGCAAAGTGACCTTGAGAAGATACTCACGGCAGTTGGCTTCATCCTGGCCATCCTGGCAATCCTGGTGGCCGTCACAGCGCTTCCAGTTGGGGATACATTTCTTTGGTTGGTGACACTCGAACTCAAACCGGTCACACCGCCCGCGCTGGGTGGGAGTGGAGGCAGCAGTTGTGTTTGCTAGAAAAGCGATGTTTTTACATGTTACTTTTCAGTATGGAGAGAGCTTGTCAGGAAGAGCAACCATTCAACTATTAAATGTGCTAGGGGAGTGCAGGTCTGCAGGAACTGTAAGGGGGAGGGGGATGAGGTCCAGGCACCTGCCAGCTGGAAAGAAAAAGCAGGTAGGGCATCATGTCTTATGTTGTTCCTCTCAGGGCCCCATTACAGACTCACTTGAGAGATTCTCTGTAAAGACACGGCTGTGGATAAGAAGAAAGGAAAGCAGATCAACCAGGAAAGTAGCTAGGGGAGTCAGAGGAGGCTGCATCCTATCCTAAGCTATTGGAAGAGAAAGCTCGGAGCCAGCCAGCCCAGTATCACAGGATCCCCGAAGGTTCAGAAATCGTCTCTCTCACTTGAGAGAGAAGACCAGGGAAGGGTCGGGCAATAGGACTAGAAGAAGTTCCAAAAGCAGCCTCATCACTACTGTTCCCTTCTGGCCCCAGCCCAGGAGACAACTGTCCTGTTTAAAAGCAGGGGCAGAAGCCTGGCTGATTGTGATTTGCAAAGAATCAAAACAAAGGGACTGTTGAAGCATCCTAAGTGAGCAAGAAGATGCCAACGATAATAGAGGCACTGAACTTACGATCAGTCAATGAGATGTCAGGTAACTTCCTGACATGAGGCCCTGGTAGTTTAGGCAGAGGGTCTAGAATTATCTCCAAGGACAATGACCAGCTTCAGAGATAAACAATGAAATTACCAAGGCCTGGGGTTTCCTAGCAAACAGGGTGGCAACAAAGCATGAAACTGGCGTGCCCAACCGTGTATTCAGAATCACTCAGCAGCAATTTAGTTCCCATCATGGAACTAAGTACCAATAAAGAATTATCTAAGAAAAACCCTTAGCCTCAAAGCAAAAAACAAAATAAAAATATAATATGCACACACACGCACACACACACACACACACACACACACAGACAGACACACCTCCAAGAAAGGTTGCTTAGAGGAAATAGAGACTTTGTAAGAAACAAATATCAGGAAGCTAAGAACCACTGCCCTGCACACGTGAGGACTTGAGTTCGAAAACCCAGCCCCCTTGTAACCAGAGCCACACAGATTCAGTGAGGGGCTGTTTCAAAACCCTAAGCTGAAAAGTGACAGAGAAAGATACCCAATGCTAATGTCCTGCCGTGGCCTCTGCATACGCGCCATAGGCACACGCTTGTACGCACACAACCTGGACATACACACCCCAGCACCAAGCATACCCAAACAAGCAAATCTCAAAGCCAAATGTCCCTAGTGTGATCATGGAGAATATATGAGAGCAGCATAGTACTAAAAGAAAAAAGACAGTAAAAAAAAAAATCGAAACTAATATAACAGAAATGAAGAAACTCCAAGGAAGAGTTGGCAAAGCAAAGCGAATATCCCAGAAAATGAAAAGAAAACGGCAAATCTCTAAATCTAAAAGGGATTTTTTTAAAAAAAAAAAAAGCAAGAATAAGGGGGCCAGATGTCATGACTCGTATCTGAAATCCCAGCTACTCAGGAGGCAGAGGCAGGAGGATTACCACAAGTATAAGGCCAGTCTAGTCTACATAGCTAATTGAAGGCTCTGTTTGAAGCGAACACAAAGAGCATGAGGAGGATCCGGTCAATAGACATGACAGACAAGATCACAAGGAAGTGGAGGTGGGCACCATTCACTAAACGTTTCGAGACAATTCCCTCAAACTGTAACACATGGATTCCCACAGGAGCCAAGGACAAGATCTGATGAGCTTGCAGAAAACTTAAAATAAAATAAATAAAATTGTAAAATAAAGCTTAAAATAAAACACACAGCTTAGGAGCTCAAGCTGCCCATGGCTTTCCTAAGAGCTACTCAAAGGACAAGAGCAGATACTTTCCACTTCTAAAGAAAAGTGACCGACAAGCTAGTGTTCTAAATTCAGCACAGATGTCAATCAGACCTGAAGATGGAACATAAATCGTTTCAAATAAGTCAGTCCCCAGACACATTTCCTACAGATTCCCTTCCAGAAACTTTCTAGACTATATGCTATATCAGCCATGAGAGTGAAGAAGAGAAAGGAGAGAAGCTGGGACAGCTAATTGTGGAGCGCTTCACAAAGACCACTGTGCAGGAGCATCAGGGGCAACTGGTGAAAACCACAGTAGCCCAGCAGGAAGCAAGCACGCTGAGAGATGCTCCTGCCGCTCTCACTTAGCCAAGGCTGACACAGACGATAAAGCCCTTGCAGGGCCAGCTCCAACAGCTCTGGGGCTAGCCTGGGGTATCCTGAGAACTGCTCTCCAAAAAGAACTGAGAGGGGCAGGAGCAGGGGGAAGGGAGAGGAAATGGAAAAAGAGTAAAAGGGGAAAAACGGGAAGGAGGGAAAAGCAACAGGAAGGGAAGGGGGATGGAGAAGAGGAAAGGGATGGGGAGAATAAGGGAAGAAGAGGGGAAAGAGGGGAAGGGGAAAGAGGAAGGGGAAGGATGGAGTGTTAATTGGTCTCCTGGGCTGGGAAGACAGCTCAGTGGGTAAAGTGTTTGTCTCACAGGCTTGAGGACCTGTAATCCCGGTGTCCCTTGGGTGAGATGAAGATGGGGAGCTCCCAGAAGCTTGGGGGCCAGCTAACTGGCACACGCACAACACACAGCAAAGGACCCTGGAACGAAGTGGAAGGCAAGGACCAATGCTGTGGTTGTCCTCTGACCTCCACATCTCCACATGTGAACATGCATGAGCACACAAACAGGTGTATACATGCCATACACACACACATACACACACAGATGCACATTTAGGGGATATAAAAAATAACTGATCTTCTATAAGACTACAGGGAGGGGAGAAGGTGACAAGTTGGAGGGAAATGTGAATGACTGTTAGCAAAACACATGGTATAAATGAATAAAAATGTCATAAATAAAATCTACTATTTTATATAATGAATATATACTAATGACTTTTAAGAACCAAAAATTAAAAAAAATGAATAAGCAACCACAAGTTAAAATGAGGGCCCCAATTGTTAGGATATTTATTTCATGATTGCCCTAAAGACTGCTCTGATTTCCCAGGCAAGAAGCCACTGGCGACTTTTAAATAGGAAAGCGGTGGGATCCACACATAGGAAGATGATCTCATTGTAGACCTAAGAGTGGGCTCTGAAATGGGCTGTATAAAGGATGACAAACAAGGTCAGCACTCCTCTTAAAAGCAAACTTGGAACTGCCTCTCATTCAGGGATGGCAATGCTACCTCAACCCTGTTCTGCTGGTAGGACGGAAGTCTCAAAAGACCCAGGCCTCCTGCATCACAGTGGTTGCAAGACCTTCAGCTTTTTCTGTGTTCAGCCACTAGATGGCAGTGATCGCCCTTCTTTTAGAGTTGGCAAGCAGAAAAACTGGGTCCTCTCTCCTGAGTTGGTACACACACAAACCTCGTTACTATCCCAGCTGTTAACTCCTCACTGAGAGGGAGACAGGGGAAGAAGGCAGGAACCACGCAGGGCAGTTTAAAAGCTAGGATGATCTCGGGGTACAGTGCCCCCCGAATGCCACTGTGCAAACCCTGGCTGGGACTCACCTAGAGAGGGGCAGCCTTCCTCGTCCGAGCCATCAGCACAGTCCCGGTAGCCATCACACACCCAGGTGTCCATCACACAGGCTCCGCTGGTGCAGCGGAAGTAATTGGGCAGACACGTGGAGGGTCCAGCGGTGGGGGAGGGGAGAACATGAGACTCTGCAGAAAAGCAAATGAGGAGATCCCAAGTGTGAGTAGCTGCTTGGTTTCAAATGAAAAACGTGTCCCAGATGGATGCTGATGTCCCTGTTGCAGCAGCCAAAGGCAGACACAGCCCTGAACATCAGCCTACTTAATCATCATCTATAGGGGGTTTCCAAAGAAGTGGCAGTCTCTCCCCCACTTAGGAGAGTTAATACACTGGCACAGAGCCATTGTCACATGAGTGTGCCCTCACAAGGGCTCCTGACTGAGGATGGAGGAAATAGGTGGACCAGGGAGACACAAAGTGGCTGGAGAATTCTCACTGAAGCCTAGCATGGCTGCAGCTGAAACATCACCATGACCCAAGATGAGAAGGCAGAAAGCCCATGTCTCACACCAGGACCCTTACACGTATCGAAACATACTTAGGACCTGGGAACTTACTAAAGTACCCATGGTATGGAGCCTCTGACATTCTGAAGATGTCCCATAGAACAAGGTGTGGGGGTGGGCAGACTCAGCTGAGAAGCAAGGCACTAAGTCCTTCAGAGTCGGGAGTGGGTAACCTTGGAGACAGTGGAAAGCCATCACACAGATCGGTCATACAGTGGAAATTCATGCCAGTGCTGGGAGAAAATGGGAGTCTTGGAAGTCCCTGGGCCAGCCAGCTTAGCTTAACTGGTGAGGCCCAAGCCCTCCAGTAAGACACAGTCTCAAAAAACCAAGGTGGAAAGCACCTGAAAGTGAAACCAGAGGTTGACCTCTGGCCTCTATAAGCAACATACAAAACTGAAAGTAAATGAAGGAGATGATGACCGGAAACACTCAGCATGGTTCCTCCCTCACAAAAAGCCAAAACAGTACAGGCTGAGCCAGGCTCTCCAGAGACCAGTAGAGCTGACCTGCTTCCCCGGGCTCTCACCTCCACAGTCCTTCTCATCAGACCAGTCCCCGCAGTCATTTTCTCTGTCACACTTCCACCTGTTGGGGATGCAGTGCCCATTCTCACAGCGAAACTGAAAGTAGCGGGAGCAGTTCGGGGCTTCCGTGGGGTTTTCTGCAGAGAACACCCACACTGTCAGTCATTTCCCCTGCACCAGTGTGAACGCAGGCAGCGCTTCTTCCCCTCCGTGTATCTCCCCTGCACCAGTGTGAACTAGATCCCCCCAGTGTGAACTCAGGCAGCGCTTCCCCTCCATGTATCAATCCCCAGGGTGACTACAGCTCTTCCCCTCCATGTATCTCCCCTGTGTGACTGCAGCTCTTCCCTTCCGGGTATCTCCCCTGCACCAGTGTGAACTATTATCTCCCCAGTGTGAATGTGGCGCTTCCCCTCTGTGTAGCTCCCCAGTGTGAACGCAGGGCCTCCCCTCCCTGTATTGATCCCCAGTGTGAACACAGCTCTTTCCCTCCATGTATCTCTCCTGCGCCAGTGTGATCTGTATCTCCCCAGTGTGAATGCTGCGCTTTCCCCTCCTTGTATCCCCCCTGGACCAGTGTGAACTGTCTCTCTCCAGTGTGAACCAGGGCTTCCCCTCCATGTATCTCCCCGCAAGGTGAATGCAGCTTCCTCCTCCATGTATCTCCCCAAGGGCCAAGTCCAGGGACACCTGCACTCCTCTCCCCGAGAAGATAAGGCATTCTCCTGGATCCAAGCTGGGACAAGTAACATCTGCAAACTCAACAGCACCCATCTTCTTAGCTCCCAACTCCTAGTTTTCTGAACTGGCACCCTGAAGATAGTCACTCTGAGTTTTAATCATGACACTTTACCAAAGACATAACTTCAGTATGACGACAGCCCAAGGGTGAAGGTGTGTGGTCTGGAACTTTCACAGGGAGGTCCACACCCCAGCATTTACCATCACAATGGTTACTCTTCATTAGGACATACAGGGGGACTTAGGGTCATCATGGAAGCAAACCTCTAGCTGTGCCTATTAGGACACTTCCAAAAATATAAATAGAGCAGGAAAGACTCACCCTGGAGTCAGGGTAGCACAACCCAGGGGCTGCAACCATGGATGGGATGCAAAGGAGAAAGGGAACTGAGCATCAGCATTCATTTCTCTCAGCTTCCTGAGCAGGCACATGGCATGACCGGCTGTCTCAGGTTGCTGCTGTCATGGTTCCCTTGTTGTGGTGGTCTACATAGATGGACTTACATTATGTAACAAAACAGACTTTCCTTGCTGAAGGTTTTGTTGCTGTGTATGTTGCCACAGAAGAAGTAACTAAGACACCGTGATTGCTTACCCACTACACTCCTAATGTGTGATGTGGCCCTCCCACTGGGGGAAGGGAGGAGTAGGCTAAACATCCCTCAGCACCTCCGGGATATAATCCCCTCTTCATCCATCCCTCCTATGCTGCTGAAGAGGAGGAAGGCAAGGCTGTAGGTGAGATGTCTGAGCATCCCCGCCCTACAGTCTCCCTGTAACTGGAAGGCCGGCCGAGGCAGGCGGGTTTTCTTACCACAGTTGGCTTCGTCCGAGTAATCGCCACAATCGTCCATCCCATCACACTTCCAAATCAGGCTGATGCACACCCCATTCTGACACTGGAAGCCGAACTCGTCACACTCCTTGTGGAACTCGGGGTCTTGAGCTAGAAGGTGACAAACATCTGTCAAGTCCAGGTCGCTTCTGTGTTGGAGAGTTCTGAGCAGCCGGGCCACTTGGAGGCAAAGGTCCTCTGCTGAGAGACTGCGGAGCTAAGGGGGCCTCGAGAGATTGAGGGCAGACTCGGTCTCAGCAAAGCACACTGTTAACTAAGCCATTCCACATGCAGGGCTGGACCCCTAACCCCCGATACCACACCTGCTTTAGAGATGATGCTTTCAGCGAGGGAATGTAAATTAAAACATGGCCATCAAGGTGTGCCCGAATCCAGTATGACTAGTGTGCTTAGAAAGGAAAGTCCCTACCCTTCGGCAGGCTAGGGAAAGACTGCCACTTAAACCCAGGGATTCAATGCCAACCCAGGCAACACAGCAGGACCTTGACCTTGTTCCTTTAAATAAATAGACACAGCAAAAGCGGAAGCTTAGACAGATGCTTAGAGAAGAAAGATCACGAAAGACTCTGGTAAAGACAGCATCTACCAGGGAGGGGGGAGGCCTGAGACAGTACTATCAGCACCTCACGAGTGAACAACAGAGTTTCTGGTGGTTGAGCCACCCAGTCAGTCTGCAGCCTTTTGCTATGACAGTTCAAGACGTGCACAGACCTAGTGCTGTGCTTTGAACGTGAAATATCCTTAACCGGCTTTGATTTGAACACTTGGTCTCTACTTACTGCCACTATGTTGGGAAGCTATGGCACCCCGGAAGTGGGACTTAACTTGGGACAGTAGGGCAGTGGGGCTGGGCCTTTGGAGATTGTACTGGGTCCTCAGCACCCTTTGCACTTTGCTCACTGTGTTCCCTGAGGTGAAATGTTCTTTCCCAGCACACTGCTACCACCATCATATTCTGCGCAAGTACTGGAAGCCAAACAGCCATGGACCAAATCCTACAGACCAAACCCTATGAAACCACGAGCCCAAGCAGAGTCTCCCTCTTTACAGCTGTTTCTGCCAGCTGTTCGGTCACTGTGACACCAAAGTAACGGCCAGGGGCATTTTGCAGCAGGAGATGTAAAATAAAGTATACACTATTGGGACCACTGGGGCAAAGCAGTGCTACAAAGATTAGCTCCTCAATATGGATGGCAGGCCAGCCTCTCCCACAAGGTGACCCTTGAGCCAAGGTCCTGGTCACTCACCGGTCACCTGGTCACCTGCTCACTGTGTATGGATAGTTACAAAACATCAGTGCATACGTGAGAAAAGGAACAACCACAAAGAGAAGGCTGGGACACACGAGTCTTCGGGGTCCCACGGAGCGGCAGACCTCCCCACCCATCCACTCACAGCATCCGGCGAAAGTGGGGTCCTCGTCGGAGCCATCACGGCACTGGACGATCCCGTCACACACCATGGAGTGGAAGAGACACTGCTGGCGGTTCTTGCACACGAAGTCCATGAAGCGCGTGCAGAAGGGCTCTGAAAGAGAGTGGCGAGGAAGAGCCATGAGTGCCTGAGGCGGCAGGGGCGCTCGGCAGTCCTGACCAAGTGCACATGGACTGACCCAGCATCTGCAGGGATGTGAGAGCCTCTGTGGACGGAGTACCTGTTAATGCAAGAAAAGCACTTGCCATAGAGCGCACCATAAAACCTCCGAGGCAACATTATAAGACATTTTATTATCTCTGCATATAAAACAAGGAAATAAGGATCGCAGCATCAAGTTCTTTCCCCACCAAGGGCACATGGCTAACGAGGGAGAAGCCCACACTACAACCTAGAGCTGCCTAGCACGAAGTCCAAACCTTCACCATGATTAATCTGGCACCGACTTCCTGATACAGAGGTCAGCAATTATTATCTATAAGAAACCAGTGTTACAGGCTCAATTGAACCCCTGTCTTCAGTATCTCTGTTGAAGAGCTAAGCCCAACGTAATTAACTCTATCTGGAGACAGGCCCTTTAGAAAAATGACTCAGGTTTAAAGGTCACTAGGATTAAAGAAGCCACAATAGGATAGGTGTCCCTTTAAGAACAGACATCAGAAACGCATGAAGAGACCATGTGAATGCATAACAACACGGAACCTGGAGTGGAGTAATAACTGCCTTTGATAGCCCTCATAATCTTATGAATGAATTCCTTATAATATTCCCGCTCCCCAAACGTGTGTGTCTGTGTACAAACCTGTTGAGCCTAAGCTGTTGTTCCCATGAGAAGTCCATGGCATTAGGCTTTGTTCACAGAAGCCTAAAACATAGCTTCTTTGGCCTACTCAGTTTCACTATGATAGCATGAGAACAGCCACATGCAACAAATAAACAGGTGAGACCCAGTGTGTTTAATGCGACTTCATTCAGAAGAGCTGGCTACGGCATGCATTTGGCCACAGGCAAGGCAGCCATGCCCATACTAACAGGTTTGCTTTTGAGCGATGGGCTGGACCCTACCTAGAGGCCAGATCGCAGCACCTGCACTAACACATTTGCTCTCGACCTGGCCTGCACGATAGAATAGCATGGAACACCGTAAAAGAGGGAGATATCTCAACACCGAGGTCACACTCTAGACTAATTCAGACTGTCTGGGGTCGCCCCCAGATGCTGTGGTTTTTGAAAGTCCCAGCTATTTCCAGCGTTCTCCACAGATGTGTGCCATAGAAAATCTTTTGAGAATTGAAAACAGGATAAAAAAGGGTCATCTGGCCAAAAACACTCCTCAAGCAATATTCAGTAATAAACAGTAATAAAGCCAGTCACGCAGAAGAGGGAAGAGCCCAGGTGAAAACAATCGGGCAGCTGATCATACCCAGGGCAGCCAAATGGCAACATTTACCCAAGTATGGCCTGACCCCCCATCACTCTGCCTACCTTAGCACATCCCTCTCCCTGTGCCTTGCCTAACTCATCCTCTAGGTCCAGCACTCTGGGACCAGGTACTGCAGAAATGAACAGGCTGGAGTCCACTAGGGCAGGGAGTGGGCTCACCGCAGTGCTGCTCGTCAGAGCCATCCGGGCAGTCCCGCAGGCCGTCACAATGCTTGCTGGACGGGATGCAAGTGCCGTTTGGGCAGTGGAATCCATTGCACTTTTTCTCTGAAATGGAAGTCAGTCACAGAAGAATGACAGAGAAAAAAACCAGGCTGGCACCCACAGTTGTTGGCAGGGTACAGACCCCACACCACCTCGAGGGTAGTTTGCTAATGGTTAGCAAAGCTACACACTGACATATGTTTTTGACCCTGCAATTCCAAATTCTGTTCTATTTATACAATTCAAAAATAATATATGAACATAATGTAGCCGAATGTAGTGTAAGCCCAAGTGTTACACTGGAACACTTTGTACCAGCGACAAGCCATCTACACGTAGGGACTGATCAATAAATGGCTGGACAGTGGAGGAGAAGTTGGCCATAAAAAGTCTGAAGAAGACTACTATAGAAAATTTCCTCCAGGATCTATAACTATTTAAAGAAAAAAAAACAAGGTACAAAATAACACTCATAGCATATTGTGTGTTTACAAGAGGCCTAACACGTGGTGCCTTTGAATTTGTATTCATATTGTATATGACAGAGGCGGGGGTGTGCTGCCAAGTGTGTCTGTAAATCAGCTCTACTGCAGGAGGTGCAGGGTGACATTGTCACAAGGTGAAATGGCAGGCCCTACTGCTGACCGTCCTGCGAGAAGGGGTCTATAACAGTGATAAAATGGATAAAGATCATACAGTAAGCACAAACAGCAGCATGAATGTTTGTTATCACTATCCGAGTATCGCATACAACATGTAACTGTAGCCGGGCGATGGTGGCGCACGCCTTTAATCCCAGCACTCGGGAGGCAGAGGCAGGCGGATCTCTGTGAGTTCGAGACCAGCCTGGTCTACAGAGCTAGTTCCAGGACAGGCTCCAAAGCCACAGAGAAACCCTGTCTCGAAAAAACCAAAAAAAAAAAAAAAAAAAAAAAAACATGTAACTGTGTGTGTCGCGTGTGTATACTGCTGGCAACACTACAGGCTCATTTACACAGTGCCACCACAAACACACAAGTGACACATCCCACCACAATGTGAGGAAGGCTACAGAAGGGGTCATTACCTGACAGAACTTTGCATCTCCCCACAACTCCCATGTGATCTTATGAGACCATTGTAAAGACAGCCCATCACTGACTGGACCATCCTTAGACAGCACATAGCTATATACACACAGAACAATTCACAGACATTCAAAAATATTAACCAATATGTAAAACCATTAGATTATGGTTTCCTACAGAGACAAGGTAGACAGGAGGGCAATGTTTACTATAGACCCATTTATGCTTTTTCTACCTCCAGCTCCCTGACTGTACTAGTGAAAATTCATTATAGTTTTATAAGAAAGAAAAAAAGTTTCAGTGACTAGGGGGGAAAAAAAGGACACAAAATCCTAGCTATTAAATCCTGCTCTATAAAACACTTTGTATCTTAACTCTTATTCTTCAGGAATCCTAAGGCAAAGTCCTTTTGGAGTATGTTTGCTTAGAGATGTTGAAAGCCTGGGGTTTTGCAGCTATTTCAAGTGGAACTGAAATTAGAACTAAGATATCCTAATGCTTGAACCGCACAGTTTACCCCAAGCCTCTCCCCCCTGAGCAGTGGCGCGCTGCTAGAAGTGAAGGCAGATCTATTGGGGTGAGCAGAGAATTCGAGAGCCCAGGGCCTTGCCGTTCGCTCTACAAAGACTAGCTCCAAGGCAAGGAGACGAGATGCAATCTGGTAAAAAGTCACCATTCCTAGAAAATCAGTCAAAAAGCATCGGTTCAGACAGAGAAAACGTCTGTGGGTATCAGGATTTGGGATGATGTGAATGCTGCTAAGTGAAATAATTTTTGATAAAGTCCAAAACCAGCTAGGATGATAAAGTCTAATATCAAGGGAGACGACAGGGAATATGCGGTACAGGATGGGCAGAAAGCACTTAGGATAACCTAGCAGCAAAGGGAACCATGGGAAAGCATGGGAGCTTCTGCCACCATCAGTCCACACCCTGCAAAGTGTCCCAGGAAATGGTTCAATGGCAGAACAAGCCTTCGAAGGACATGGAGGGTTGTGTTGGCTTAACAATAAGAATGGAGAGCTCTCTAATGCTCAACAGAGATCAGCTAGATAAATCACATAATCATAATTAATATAAAATAAATATGCATCTCATAGAAAAATGTTCAACACAGGAAATGCAGGTATATGGAAATTGCTAGTTTTAAGCTTTGGAAAATGAAAGAAGATTATGCAAAATTTATATAATGACATTTGTCCACAATAACTGCCCTCCTATGAAAATTCAGAATGTCAGCAAAAGAAATGATAACAGTCAAGTAGAAAAGCTCTGTGTATGTTGCTTTATTACTGTAGTAGCAGGGTGTGTGTGTGGGGGGTGTGTGTGTGTGTGTGTAACTGCTAACATGGAAGAACAGTTTCACCTGCCTGGCACATCAGCTGACCCTCCCCTGAATGACAGCCCCTCCCCCAGGGGGAAGGGCCAGGCAGGGGACCAGGGAATTTGCATTTACCGCAGCTGACTGGATCCTCATCAGAACCATCCTGGCAATCTGCATCACCATCACACGCCCACCGCTGGGGGATGCAGTGGCCATTGTGGCACTGGAAGTTGGAGGCCTCACATGTATGATAGATCGCTGTCAACAGAAAAGAAGACCAAATCATTCCTTCTGTGTCCCCTCCCCCATCACCTACCAGAAGAAAGTCCTACATTAGATCTCAAGGTGGGGACTTCGGGAGCAGCTGAGCTCTGCCTGGGTGGAGAGTCAAGTACCTAGGGCTGACCTTGAGGTACAAGTAGTTTTCCCTTAGTAATATCTTCGCTGCTAAAGAGACAAGCGAGGGCAGGGGACAGGAGACCAGGGAGACTTCTCCCTCTATCAATATCTGCCAGCCATTGGTACACAGCATCGTGTCCACCACAACCACTTGGAAAAAGAGAAGAGGAGGCGGTACTACAGTCACTGCTATAAGAATGGCTCCTTTGCACATGGGTCAAGGTCACCAAGAAGTCATCCAGAATGTCTCAGCAGGCATCTGTAGGTTACACAGGGTTCTGTAAGTCAGTGGATAGGCCTGGGCACCCACAGAAAAGACTCGAGCTTTACAACTAATGGGCCATTTTACAACTGAGAGACTGGCTTGGGGAGATTAGGACACAGACACTGCTGTAACAGTAGCAGACTGTGCTGCCCTTTCACACTCTCACGTAGGGCCCCTCCTAGAGATGCCAGATACAGGAATACATATCTACAGAAAGAAGAGGGGCTGTGTGTTCCAGAAGGAAGGTTCTAAGCCTCCCTCAGCAACTGTGTAGAGCCCTCAATTTTATCACATTATCCTGGCTTCTTGAGAGTTCATCTAAATTATGAAGCGACGGGACTTCATGTAATTCTAAGTAACACTACCCAGTTTTTGATGTGGAAACCTGCCACATAACACAATGATTTCATCCAGAATCTCAAAGAAAGTAAGCCTGGCGCGCGGAATGATCTAAACCTTCTATAAAGTCAAGAGCAACATCTGCCACACTTAGCATCCAGTAAAAACACCTAAAAAGAAGCCAATGAGGCAGAGAGATGCAGTATTTTATTTGTTTTTGGTTTACCTATTTATTTATTTGTTTCAGCTTGAGTCAGTCTCTCTCTATGTAACCCTGGCTGCCATGGAACTCATTGTACAGACCAGGCTGGCTTTGAACTTACAGAGATCTACTTGGCTCTGCCTCCCTGCAATTGAGGGCTAGGATTATAGGCATGCACAACACCAGGCCTTAGAGGTGCTGTCAGAAACTAACAGAGTCATTGGTGCACAAGTTATTAAACCTCAAAGATTAGTTCAAGTAGACAATATTTGCATCCACCCAAGCCAAAGTGTAATGGACTTTTCCATCCTCCCATGAAGAAAGAGGAAACTGGGTTTTGTTTTCTGTTCAGTGCTGAAGAAAAGCCAGAATTTGTATGGTTCACATCTGACATAAAGAAATCATCGGTTCTCCTGATTTATAGGGGACACTCTCTGAGACACTGCATGGATGTCTAGAATTTCAGATGCTATTGAACATGGCAAATCTATGTTCTAACATATACATAACTATGATGCTTAATCACAGAAATAATAACCATAAACAACAGCTAATAATAAAATAGAACAATCATACTATATGGCATAAAACTCATTTACAATTTTAAAATTGTTTATTTCTGGAATTTTCTCTTTTGGCATGGCAATTGACCACCATCCAAAGTCAAATCGCAGAGAGCAAAACCATGGGCAAGGAACTACTGTAACCTAGGCTGGCTCCTTGTTGGTCCAGCTGTATAAATAGACATCCTCCCAACAGAAGGGCACAAATAAGAGCAGCCTGCTAAGAAGAAGAAGCTACACATTTTTATTCAATGGAGATGACTGATGGCTTGCTGTTGAAGAGCTGGGAAAATTGGTTTATAGTGTCCTCCAGAATTTCTACTGAATTGAAGGCTATTCTTTTGTAATGGCAAGAAATAACCAAACCTGGTTCTTCAAAGCATTTTAAAACAAGTACGATCCATTATCTGTCTTTTCATCTCTTTGAAGACTGAAGAGGCACATACATAAGCCTACGGGGAATTTTTGATGTTTACAAGTTCAGGCATTTAGAATCCATTAAACATCTTAAAAAAATATACTCGTGCTAAAAAAGAGGGACCCATGAATCGTGTGTGTTACCTGAGTTTTTATGCACTAACAGCCATTACCTAGATTCTTTGGGGTTTATTGATGCCGAGAATCTGACCACCTGTAACAAGCTTCAGCCTGGCTCCTTGGCACAAAGTCATCTAAAGCTATTACCATGAGAAGCTATCCTTGGCACAAAGTCATCTAAAGCTATTACCATGAGAAGCTACTTGCTTTCCACTCTGCTTGTTTTTAATTGAAAACAATTTCAAAGTGCTTGGGGTGGTTTCTAAATGACAACCCCAGGAGGCTTTTAAAGATCCCCGGACTTTAGCCAGATGCTGAGCCCAGTAAGGTTCTTCAGTTTGCATAGTTTTTGCTCAAGTGACCAGCAATGCCTAGAATGTATAAGTTTTTCCTTTTCTGGATTAAAAAACACAATCTTCTGAGTAATTGAATATTCCTCTCATTTTAAGTGTTTGAGAAATGGTATGTGCTCAAAAATAATACTTCAGTTACAACGATGAAGAAGATGACTGATTTGGGATGCAGGATTTGGGGGACTTAAGGACTCTTTGCATGATGCGAGTCACTGTGACCGTGGGGTTGGTGGGGTAAGCATCCTACCGCTTGCCCTCTGACTTTGATTTTCCCCACCCTATCACAATCTGTTAGAATACCTGACCAAAATCATTTCCCACACATAAGTAGGCCTACACAGGTGAACACTGTAGTCTAAGGAGGAGGACCGCTGTCTCATTTCTTACAAAGCACTGGGCTCCTAGGAAGGGTATTAAAAAAGACCATGTTACAATGACTAAATTTGAATAATTAATGATATTTAAAAAGTATAAAGAGAACTAGAAAGAATTACAGGTTATCTCTGAAACAAGATAGATAGATAGATAGACAGACAGACAGACAGATAGATAGACAGATAGATGATAGATAGACAGATGATGAGATAAACAGACAAATAGAAGATGGATGGCGAGATGACAGATAGAAACTTAAGTAATAACAACAACTAAGTTTTGGACATTTATTTATTTATTATTTATTTATTCAGAGATGATAGGAATCAAACCCAGGGTTTGAAGCACGCTGGGCAAATGCTCTATCATTGATCTACATTCTCAACCCTAATGCTCAAATTTTTAAAAGATAAAATTGAAATATTAAATATACAGTGCTTTTAAGTATTCAAGAGTTTACTAAGCATTTTAATTTTGAAATTGTGGGCCTGGATTTAAAATGCTTATATACCTGAGAGAGGAGAGAGGAGAGATAGTAAGAGTACAAGACAAAATACTTCTAAAGTGAATATCAGAACAATTAGGGTGTGTTGGAAGGAATGAAGACTGCAGACAGAGCCTGGGTTCCATAGGGAATGAGAACAAGGAGAACTCACAACACAGAGGGCACAGTGAGCTGAGACCTCCAGACCCTGACCCATCTTCCTTGTCTTAATTCAATTGGTCAGGAACTGAAGTGCTAAGCCCAAGGCACGGTGAGCTCAGATTCACCTCCCCCCCCCCCCCAGCTATTTGGAGATAGCAAGGAGGAGAATCAGCTTTAAAAGAACTGGAGAGCCTTGCAACCTTGGCACAAGGTTGCAGTTAAATGGCAAAATTGGCGTTCCACCAGTGAAACCTTCCTACAGGAAACCAGAGAGAAAACCTGGAGTTTATGACATGCCCACCCATAGTACTGAAATGCTAGTCTATTCTGGAAGTCTGGTACAAGCTCCTGGAGGCTGGGTTGGTCTAACATGGCTACGTTCAATCAGGCTGTAATTTACATACGGAATGCCCAGGCGCACCCTTCTGACACATTAATTAGCTACCCAAACTCAAGCCTACAGACAGCAACCACATGCTCCTGGGCTCACAGCGGCTCCTGTGACAGCCCACTTTTCCTCCTCAACAGGCCACACATGGTACAGAGGAGCACTATCCTGGCCCCCTCTCAGGGTAGAGGCAGACATCGAGACCATGCCCGGGAACCATGTGGCCTTCTCAGGGCTGAGACTGGGAGACACTACGGCGCATCCTAACGATACACAGGGTTGAGACTGGGGGATACTACGGAGCATCCTAGTGATACACAGGGCCACAGAGCATCCTAGTGATGCACAGGGCTACAGACCATCCTAACGATACACAGGGCTACTGCTCTGGAGTGCATAGTACCAAACTGAATTCTAGCTTCTAGAGGAATCCAGTAATTCAGGACATTTTCTATTCTAATTTTAGTTTTTAAAATATTATAGTCATATAAAAACATAGTCAAAGCAATGGTATTATAAAGGATGTGTTTATTTCTCACAACCTTCCCAACTCCTAAAACTACCCAATGTTCACTCCAATTTCCCAATAGCACACACTATTCTACAAACTTCTACCATGCATTCATTCACAAAAATAATGTAGACATGGGTGAAACCACGAGAGGAATCAGAACATAGTCCCTACCTTACGCTGTCTAACATTGATGGCCCACTCAGGAGGTTTCCAGATTTATTCTAATGAACTCTTAAAGAAATGCAAGCCCAGTTTGCATCTTAACTGCTTTAATGAACCCTGGATGCTCCACTTTAACAGCATTAGCTAGGGTTAGTGTTACTCAAACCATGTACTTGGCAGCTCACATCCATCTGTAGCTTCGTTTCTAGGGGATCTGATGCCCTTATCTGACCTCCTCTGAGAGCACTGCATGCACATGGCACAAAGACACACATGCAGGCAAATACTAGTACACATAAAAATAAATCTTTAAAAAAATGCATGGTTCCTAGAGAAAACAGTCAGTCTGTATGAATGGCTTACACTTACTGGTCCTGAAGAACTAAGAAGAAGACTCCAGAATGTAACTCCCTCAGGACACTGTGCAGTTCTGCTCATAGTTCATACCCTCAATCATACAAGGACTCTGAGGAGGGCTGACCTAGATGCTTTCCACGCTAATTCTCAGCGGCTAATTTCTATGCTCACTTAAGGCCTCAGTGCCCAGTGGTACACAAAGAGATGAGTGCCGTTTCCTAGGTCTAGGCAGTACTGACCGGTACAGTTGGCTTCGTCAGACCAGTCCCTGCAGTCATTGTCCCCGTCGCAAACCCAGGAGGAGCGGATGCACATCCCAGAGCTGCAGTTGAACTCGTCGCTGCGGCACTGATGCATCTCTGCAGGGGAAGAAGCACAGGATGGTGTTGGGAAGTCGTGCTCAGAATTAGGCTGCTGAGGTTAAGCATCTAAGGAGTCAGAAATGGACACAAGCCACCCATCCTTCTGACAGCGTGGACACAGAGACCTTCATCAGGAGCCATCCACCACGGATCTACCAGACACCGGACAGAAAGGCCTCAAACCGAGGATGTAAGGTCACCCGGAGTAATTCCTGCCGTGCATGCTGGAAACAGGTTCTATATGTGCTGAGATACCGACACCCTGGAACTCAGAGGGAAAAAAAAAACCTCACCTCTTCCATTTATCAATTTATCATGGCATCCACTTAGTGTATTCCACAAAGATTTCTCCCCCGCTATGGCAATGGAAAGGTAGTTGGGATGCCGTGATGAGGGAGGCCAGAGAACAGACAGAAAGACAGGAGATCCTAGAGACACACTGCTGAGGAAGAGGTCATGTGAGCCAATCACTGGAAGATGCTCGCCTCAAGGAAAGTGGGCTTAGAGCTGAGATCTCTGAAGGAGGAGATGCAGCTCAAGACTTTCTTTCCTCTGGCATGCTCATGGATTTGCTCTTTAGGAGGAAAGGTTCCTGAGGCCAGTGATGTGGTGCAGCTTCACCACGGAGTCCCTAGACTATCTTTCCCAGGCCCTGGGGGACTCATGAAATCCCACTGAGGCCTGAACGTGTTCCCACCCCCAAATCCCTACATGGAAACTGTCACCAGTGCAGCAGGACATGGACCTTTAGAAGGTGATTAAGAGTGGAATCTGTTGGCCAGCAGAGGCAGGCAGATCTCTGGGAGTTCGAGGCCAGCCTGGTCTACAAGAGATAGTTCCAGGACAGGCACCAAAGCTACAGAGAAACCCTGTCTCGAAAAACCAGAAAAAAAAAAAAAGAGTGGAATCTGTGACCCCACTGAGGGAGAAGGTGCCCTTCACCATTTCTGCCATCTAGAGATACAGAGAAAGCACCATACAATAGACAGGGCCCTCACAAGATAGCAAATCTGCTGGTACCTTGACCTGGGCACCAATTCTCCACGACAAGGAGAAATTAATCTATTATTGATAAGTCATATGGTCTTATTTTATTTTATGTTTTTACAGAAGCCCAAGAGGACCAAGATACAGAACTTCCAAGAGGAACTGTCTTAAGCCTCAAAACAACAGGAATGGTGGAGCAGGTTACCAGCTCAGCACAACAGATAAAGGTACTTGCCATGCAAACCTGACACTGATGGAGGTGGGTCTTGTATCTTATCTGTTGCTTTCATTGGTTAACTAATAAAGAAAACTGCTTGGCCTGATAGGACAGAAAATTAGGTAGGCGGAGTAGACAGAACAGAATGCTGGGAGAAAGAAGCCGAGTCAGGCAGTCGCCATGATTCTCCCACTCCAGACAGACGCAGGTTAAGATCTTCCCTGGTAAGCCACCTTGTGGGCTACACAGATTATTAGAAATGGGTTAGATCAATATGTAAGAGCTAGCCAATAAGAGGCTGGAACTAATGGGCCAGGCAGTGTTTAAAAGAATATAGTTTCCGTGTAATTATACACCTGGCATAAGCTAGCCAGGTGGCCGGGATCTGGGGCGGCAGGGAAGCGGCCCGCCGGCCCCCTCACAACATGACACCCTTTGTTCCAGCCTCAGAACCTATGTAAAAATGGAAGAAGAGAATCAACTCCATGAAGTTGTCCTCTGACCCCCACATGTGTGCATGGTGCCCATATGCACACTGCACACACACACACACACACACACACACACACACACACACACACACACACATTATAACAACCATAATAATAGTAGAATTAATTTTAAAGATGACAGCAAACAAGAATAGCCAAGCATGGGACCCAGGGCAGCTGTCCAAGTTGCCTTCCTCAAAGGCAGGTTATTAGCAAAGGTGGCGAATATGGCATTCGTGAAGAGAGTCTGAGACTTACGAAGTGGGCCAGCAGCAGAGAACTACGAAGAGTAGGATCACATGATGGGGCAGGATAATGGTTCATGATGGAGAACAGGGATGCTAAAGCTACTGAGTGCTCAGTGATCTTCCTGGAGATGGAGCTAGAGAACAGAGACTTGGAACCAAGTGGGGTTACATGTCTTCTAGAAAAGGTACATTTCTACCCTATCTATACACTTCAGCCTTCTGAGTTCTGGGGCAGAAATGGAAGAAAGAAGAAAAAAAAACTTTAGATCTCACAGTCATTTTTAGTGGCATTTGCTGAAAGAATATTATGAAACAAAACAATAAAACAAAATTCCTCATTCCTCGGCTAGGCATGCCAGGATACACTCTACGCAACAGCGGTCCTGAATGTGTCCACTAATCTGTTTGTGCTGACATGATTTGTGAACAGCCCCTGCTCCACAAGATCTAGTCCCTGTGAGTCAAACCACCTGCTCACAGCAAACAAAGCAGGCCTTGTCCGTGTCACACACACAACTTGGCTAGACTTGACCTTGTGGACAGAAGGGAGGGCCAGCAGGGCCTCAGCAACTCATCAGCATGTCTGGGTTGGCGTCTGGCCTCCGTTCTCACTTCCCTTTCAATCTGAGAGGTTCCCAGGCTGGCACACTACACGCACACTGCATAAAATCTCCTCCTACAGTAACAGCTCGGGACCAGGGCTCACAGAATTGGCATGACAGTGCCACACAACAGAAAGGCGTTACAAAAGGGGAGGCATGAGCCCCAGGTCCCCATTCTGATGTGAAACGATCTTGTCATTTTGAATAATCCCACTGAGGAGAGCCTTAAGAAGGACCCCAGTCAAAGAGTAGATGCCAGGCCCTCCTAGTCCCTGTGATGGCAAAACATCATTCTTCCAAACACAAAAACCTCCATTTAGAAAGCCCATACTAAACCAATGCTGCCAGACAACTTCTAACAGAGTCGATGACGTTAGATTGATTTACAGAAGAATAACAATGAATCTGTGCAGCTGGACATGGAGGCACGTGTCTGTATGCCCAGCATTCAGGAGACCGCGCAGGAGGATCTGAAGGTCGAAGCCATTCTAGACTATATAGAGACCTTGTCTCAAAAAAAAAAAAAAAAAAAGAAAAAAGAAAAAGAAAAAGAAATTAAAGTAAGATCCTGAGGCTATTATTCCACTTGATCTAAGGTGTGTGGTTGGGGGGGG
>NC_022012.1:35839174-35860535 GCF_000317375.1 Microtus ochrogaster
GGTGTGTGGTTGGGGGGGGGGGTGTCTCTTATAGTTTATATTAAGGACCCAGTGAGTCTTGGGGGGGCAGAAAGAAGACTCAGTGGGGGAAAGTGCTTACAATGCAAGGCTGAGTTAGACCCCACGACCAACATCCAACATAGAGGTGGTGGTGAGACCCAACTGTACTCTGTGCAGCTGTTCCCCCTCCATATACACACATACATGGCCCCTCCCCACCCATACAAACCATGGCACACACACTCACATAGACATCATAAACACACACAATAACAATAAAATGAAAAATACAAAACACTCTTGAATTCACTCAGAAAAAATTCATCCTTGCTTTCACCTCTCACTATACCTTGCCCAAAAGAGAAAGCAGGACCCATTTTTCAGATTGGAAAACAAAGGCTAATCAAGAAGTGATGGAGGGTGAGTCTAGATGCCATCTCCTAACCAGGAACCCAACATCCTATCTAGCCAGAGATAAACGTTGCCAGAGTAACTGAATGCCCATGAGAGAAAGTGAAGGGGCACAACAAAAGCTGGGCAGAGGAAAAGTGACAGGCCCCTGCCAGGAGGGCAGAAATGGGCATGCAGCTGGAAGATGCTAAATCCCAATCGTCCATTGGAAATGCTCTACTCCAACCCGCCCCGCCCACTCACACAGCCCTGGGAGCAGCATGCCCCCCCCCCCAGAACATGCCCTTACCACAGTGGCTCTCATCACTGTTGTCCCCACAGTCATCTTCAAGGTCGCACTTATAAGAGAGCGGAATACAGGTCCCAGACTCCTGGCACCGGAACTGAGTGTCTGCATCACAGACCGTGGTTGCTACAAAGGGAAAGAGGATACATTATATCAGTTCATCCAGTTTGTCTACAAACCTCCCAGCAGCAGAGCAGTTAAACTAGAGGGAGGCGGGCTTCAGTTAATAACAAGAACTAAACCCAGGCCTTATGACAGAAACAAATAGGAGGGAACCTGAAATTCACAGAGCAAGTTAGGTAAAGGCATGCGGGGAGACAGGGCCTAGAACGTAGACACTGCTGGCTGGGTGGGAGAGGAGGGAGGGGCTGGCGTGGCCCCTAAAATCCTCCCAGATTGTGAAGCACTCTGCCCGATTAGTGGCATAAACCATGTTGTCTACAGAACTACCACAAGGGAAGTTCAGCCCTGTGCCAGGAGCTGGCACATCGTACAGGTGAAGGAATGCGTAGCTGGACTCCTGCAGTAGAAACAAGTATGTTTGCATGCAGTGATGGCTGGGGTTCGAATCCTAGCTCTAATTCTTCCCCAGGCAATTCTAACCTCCCTAAGCTGCCCTGTTTTCTGTAGCAAAGTGAAGGTCAGATAAACTGCACCAAGCACTGGTACCTGGCGGTAGTACTGTGGAGACAGGGTTCCAGCCATACCCTATCAAGCAGACTTTAGAGACAATGGATTTCTGATAGGTGTCTCTTTTTCCCCCCAACATGCCTCTTGCCATAGGGGTGGGTAGGGAAACAATTAACTCCCTTTCCTAAGCAGAAATGTCCTAGCTGATCCGGAAACCCTGAGGCCCAGAGGAAAGCCCTAGGGAGACATGCAGGGAAGGGGAGCTGCTCTCCTGGGGAGCTGCTCTCCTGGCGAGCTGCTGAGGAGCTGCCACAAAGAGCAGGACAGAATCCTGCAGCAGAGGGTGGAGGCGCGTGGTAAAATGAAACTTCAAACAGCGGCATTGCTGTTAGACGTCCCAGCAGCTCTTATTTGAGGTTCCATTTCTTCCCTGTAATTGAGCTCATGGTAGGAGGCAGGGGATGAATAGGAAATGACAAGACTGTAGGGGATTCACGTCAAAACCTGAGTGTCTGACATCCACCCAGCTGGAGGAGTCTGTTTAACGGGGAGGAAAATGACTGACAATATCCCTCCCAAGTCGCCTGCAACCCCCCTCGTATTTTCTCCGGCAGCTGACAGGGTGTCTCTGTAGTTCACCCCATGCCACAGCACCCTGCCTTGTTCTGCAACCTGGCCTGCGGACAGGGCTTGGCTCGCCATCTGGAGAGGCATGTCACTCCTCACTAAGGAGAGGCTGTGAGGGACAGATCCAGCCCCTCCGTCTGATTCCCAGGAGAGAGGTTTTACACTCCTTATCACCTCATCCCATCACATGTGACATGTGGGGACCTAAGCCAAGTGGGTTCACACATGGGAGAGAGAGGAGAGCAGAAAGCTTGTGTAGGGACAAGATGGGGGGGGGGGCGACTGTCAACCTCTGCTGACAGTCACACCAAATCAGGAGGAGGGCAGACATATTTTACCCACTTCACAGGTTCAAACTGTGGAGAAAGCTGTCACGGGGCTAGGTCTGTGGCAGGACAGTGCTGAGGCTCGCAGTCCCCTGTGCAAACACAGAAGCCCCTGTCCCCCCATGGAGCTATTAGGAGACTCTGAACCTGGGGCACAGGGATGGCCTGCTGCCTCATGTCCCCCACATTTGGACAACTAGCCTGCATCTCTTTACTTCCGCTATGCCTACTGTCTATGTGAAGGCACATGGGGCCCCAGCATGTGCTCCACAGAATGCCAGGGCCTACAGGCTTCCCCCATTAACCTGTTCTTACAGTTCTCATGGAGAGAGAGCCTCTGGGTAGCCAGGGGTAACGGATTTGAAAGACAGACCTGACTGGGTGTCATTACAGTTTCTCTCTCATCCAGTTCATCCCACCCCTATTTATCCTTCCAAGAGGAAACTTCTTATCACATCACATGGGTGGCTCCCATTTGCCACTCCAAGAACACCCAGAAAACTATTGATCACAGTTATGTCCTGCATGCTACCTCCCCTATCATCCATGAAACTGGGGAGCATGTGGCTCCCATGCCCATCACTTTCCTCCCTCCACCTTTGCTCAGTGTTCCCCATGCTCCTCAGAACCCTCATTCATGCTGAATGGAGTTGATATGGGTGCCTTTCCTAGATGGTTCAGTCCTGTCCATCACAGCACACTGCTGTGGGATAATGCTCTTGTACATGGCAAAGATGCTGATTGGCCGGTAGCCAGGCAGGAAGTATAGGTGGGGTGAGGGGGAAGAGGAAAGGCAGAGAAAGATGAGAATTACTGAGAAAAGGTACCAAGCCACGTGGCTAAACATAGACAAGAATTATGGATTAATTTAAGTCGGATGAGCTAGTTCATAGTAAGCCTGAGCTAATAGGCCAAACAGTTTATAATTACATAAACCTGTGTATGTTTCTTTGGGACTGAACAGCTGCAGGACCAAGCAGGACAGACACTTCTAGCTACAGCAGCCACTCTACTGTACCCTCCAGTAACTTCTCAGGACACAAAATTTCCTACCTACATCCAGCCCAGCAAAAGAGCCTGAGACAGGGCTGTTGAATAAATATCTGTGAGTGTATGTTTTTATAAAGAGACAACAAAGCCATTAAAACTTAAGCCAGGAAAGGAGAGCTAAAGTCAAGCAAACGTCTGCCTCTAGGCCCTATGAAATGGAGCTGGACCATAGAAGTCAGGCAAAACAAAGGTCACTTTTACGTGATATACCTTCCAACATTTCCCCACATTCTGGGCCCACTGGCAGTAAAATTAGTTATAACCATCTCCCTTCAGCCTGGCACGCAGCCTGCATTAGCTAGCTGAAACAGCATAAGAGGACCTGTTACCTGGCTTTGATATGTCCGAGTATTAAATTTACAAATCAAATAATTCACCTGTCATCCACTCCAGAGTTACCAGCTGTGTGACAGTGCACACACCAAGATCATGACCCACACTGCAAGTCAGCTCAGTTTCAGCCTTGAAGACTTACATGTAAATAGTCTGTGACTTAAATTTACATATATAATATAAAATAATACATCTAACAGATATTTACAGCTGTTTTTTTTTCTGCTGCCTAAATCCCATCCATTTAGAGAAACACCACAACAAAAGTGGCCAGGCAGTATCCTAAACCCCAGGCAACAACCCAGAAGGACCAGTCAGCCTCCTGAGCAAGGGTTCGTGTTTAATATCCTGGAAATTCTCCCGCGCCTGGAGACTCACGACAATTTCTCTCGTCACTCATATCTCCGCAGTCATTGTCGAAATCACACCACCAAATGCTGTTGATACAGTTGCCGTTGCTGCAGCGATACTGGTTGCGAAGACAGGTGTTCTCTAAACAAGTGGGGCGGGGTGGGGTTGAAACCGGCATTATTCTCAGCACCGGGCCACAACACTTTCCTTTTCAGTTTCCATTTCCCTTCCCCCTACACCACCCCACTACAGATGGGACGGAGTGGGAAGGGAGGCCAAGAGAGTGCACATGCATAGGAGGCAGGAAATACCCCCACCCCACCCCCACCCCCAGAGTCTCTTTCTTTTTCTTTAAATTAAAACTGAAGATGAGGCAGACTGCAAGTATTTAGAGGTGATTACTATGAAGAAAAGGATAACGCTGACACCAGATGGGTCTACTGGGGAACAGATCTTGCCATCAGCAAAATAAAATATAAATTACACAAACGAGCCTTCAAGTGGCTGTGTCTACAGAGTATCAGACATACCCAGGCGGTGCATCCACAGATGTAATATACACCTAGATGGCTCTCTGTACCCACAGTTTCCATATTCAAGACTCAGCTAATAGAGCACCAGAAGTATTGGGGGGAAACTGCATCTGTATTGAACATGACAAACTTTCACCTCCGTGGTATCATTCCCAGTTCAACACCTATCTGCATAGGATGTACACTGCAGCAGGTCTTCCTAACAACATAGAGGTAGCTACAGGTATACACCAAATTGGACACAGGTTACAAGCAAATACTACGCTATTTTATATATAAAAGGACTTGAGAATCCATGGAATTTAGTATCCACAGAAGTCATAGATCCTGGGTTAGAAAAGAATGATTCTGTGTAGTTATATAACTACACATGCATTAATTTAATAACTGAGCAGATTATTAAGATTTCAATAATACGACATTCTGTTCTTTCTTTCTTTTCCTTCCCCCCCCCCCCATGGCTTCTTCAAAGCAAGGACTTCTATAGGACACAAAAGCATAGTTGAGCACCGGGCCAAGGACACCGCTGGCCTGTGTGGACAATCAAAAGCATTCCAGTGGTGACTGGAGAAACCCTTTCACCTTCTTCTTATAATTCACTGTTGACTTTCTTTCCAGATAGCTTTAAGATGCCATTCAGAACATGAAAGGAAGCCTCCTGCTTCTGAGGAAGGAGGAGAGTCATCTCCTCTCCACTTGTATTTTCTAAGGAAGCAGGATGATAAGGCTCCCATTGTATACTGGCCTGCCCTGGCTCAGAGAAGTGTGGCTAGAATTACAGAGCAAATAGGACCCGAAGAATAAGGAAACACAGGAATCCAGCCATCAATTCAAGTACTTCGCGCCAAGACCACCTTGCCTGGGCTCTCCCCGATAAGAATATGAGTTTAGGGACCGAGGCGCTGGCAACAAGCAACAAGACAGGCGTGGGAAGGGGGTGTCAGATTCTCATAGGAAAAGATTTTAAAACCATGTATTCAAACTCAAACTGGCTAAAGACAAGATTTCTCCTGTCATTTAATCGCTCGCAGTTTGAAAGTCGAGACTTTTAGAGCCCGGCCAACACTGATCTGAAAGTCTGAGCGATTCCCAGCTCTGCCACGGCAGACAGAGTGGTCTGCTCTGACAGAGTTTAGCCAGTTGTGTTTGGAAGGCAAGCTGCTTCAGGGTTCTCAAGGCACATGTTGGAGAACCTGTGTGAGAGGGGTGGGTGAGGAGAGGAATGAACGAAACAAAAGGAAGTTGGGCCTGAAGAAAGCTTGTGTCATTTGTCATTAAACCAAGGGGCACAGCTATACCCTTTATATAAATAAACCTAGGATTCTTGTGAATGGGACTGAAGAGTCAGAGACCTTAGAGCCCAAACCAGAACCTCTCACTAGTACCCAACGGGTATCATTTCTACTAGGTGGGACATTTTCTAATAACCAAAAGCTAGGAAACACTGAGATCAGGAGGGAAGTGGGAGAAGGGTGGGAAGGAATGGGGCCACACCTTCTTTGACACATGTGTTGTTGTTCTTCTGGTAGCCCTGAGGGCAGTCACAAATCAGGTCCCCAGAGGGGAGGACACTGCTGGTCACACCTTCTGGACACCTGCAGCTTCTGCTGTTGTTGGCCTTAGGGAGACACAGCAGGCTGCAGGGCTGAGGGACACAGGCATTGCTTCCTGGAGAGAAAACACAAAAACACGAGTTGGGTTAAAACACATGTGGGGGAGCCAAAGAACATGAGCCACTGAAGGTCGTCTTACAGGATGCGGCAGTGGGGAGCCTAGGAAGTCTCTGGATAAACCTCTGTTCAGAGCCCTAGAAAGGAAGCTACTCCTCACAGTAAGGGCTTCTCAGTGACTTGTTCCCACAAGTGCTTGGACCCATGGAACTGAAAAAGATGGCTCTAAAAGCACTTGTTGCTCCGTTAGAAGACCTGGGTATCATTCCTAGCACCCACGTGTTTCACAGATGGTTCACAGATGATTCACAACCATCTGTGACTCCAGTTCTACGGTACTGATGCCTCCTTCTGACCTCTGTGGGTGCCAGGCTCATGTGTGGTCACACACTTACCTGCAGGTAAACACTCACACATATTCAAAGTTTAATAGATGGCTGGGGCTCAAGGGAAGCAGATGTTCCTCCTGGTGGATGGAGCTGAGTTACTGAAGGCTTAGACATCAACAAGGAAGTTGGCATGAGGAGAAGGGTTACAGATTGGGACCTAAAGTGGTCCCAGAAGCCTAACCAGTATGTAAACTGTAGCTGTGACCGATCTACAAGTCCAGTCTACAGAGTCAGGATATTGAAGGAGACATGGAGACTCTTCTATGTCCTTTTCACGTCCCAGCAAAAGGAAAGGTGACTTTCATGCCCAACTGCAGTCGCCTGAAGGTTTGGGCAGATCTCCCATCTTTGGGTCCTTACTGCCTCCTTTGTCTTTCAATAACATTTTTAACCTGTTCCAGCTTGAATGGGTTTGTGCAAATGCCCTTCATCGAAATATCTACCTAGGTAATGGTCTCCCCTTCTCAAGTCCTTTGTGCCACAGCACAGCTAACTGGCTGAATGAGGAACCACACATAAAATGGATTAGCCACTATTATGCATTAAATCTACAGAAGGGCCAAGCCCAGTACTGATCTAACCACTATACTGATCTTTTCCTTGGGTCGGCTTGGTAAAAAGCATGCTGGAGAACATGTCCAAAACACTCCACAGCACTCTTGGGGTCTCACAGATAGACAGACACGGCCAACTTGCTTTAATGCCCTCCACTTTTCCAGTAGAAGTGGAGGATACCACACCTACTTTGTAACAACTAGCAGGACACAGCTATGGAGAGGTAAAGGCGCAGAAATCTTAAAATCCTTGCACTCTTTTCTTTTGCCTGTAGCTTTTAATCATGAAACTGGGGAAAATAAACATTGAAACCTTTTATAAAACTCAAACTTCTGGTTTGGTTGAATCATTTCATTTCATGGATATAACTCCTCACACACCTCCCAGAAATCCATATGATCTCTTTCCATGCACCCAAGACATAAGCTAAGTTGGGTCTCTGCTGGGAAACAAATTTCATAGATATTTTAGTTTCTTTTCCTGTTACTGATAAAAAAGCAACTTAAAGGAGACAGGGTTTGCTCTGGCTTACAGTCACAGGGTACAGTCTATCATAGAAGAAAAATCAGGGAAGGGAGAGCTGCGGGGAGCTGAACCCTTTGCGCTCAAGGCCAAAAAGCAGAGACTATGGTGCAATGTTGATGTTCCCCTCCCTTTGTTTATCTATACTGCCAGGATCCCAGCCAGGGTATGGTGAAACCCACAGTGTGCAGAGTTTCCCATCTCGACCAATGTGCTGGAGATAATTCCCAACAGATACTCTGAGAGGCCCATCTCCACTGTGATTCTAGCTTCTATCAGGCTGACAATTAGCAGTAACCGCCACTATAGATGATCATTAGTATTGGCAAGGGCCTTGAGGGTGTTGGCAACTCAACAACTTTAAGTGGTATCACAAATAAAATGGAGGGTGATTTAACAACGATGTCATCTTGATGCTAAGAAAAAGAGAGTATGAGGCACTATACATACAAACACACACACACACATATATAAGTATATATGTGTACACACTTGAGAGTGCACATAGAGAGAATAATGTTTCATTCACATGATATAACAATCAAAGACTCCAGCAAATGACTCAGTCCACCATAACAGCCTCATTACCAGAGGAGACCTGCCAGATGACCAGATCAGAATCCCGAGACACCGCCTTTCTCTGACATCTGTGGGAATCTAGGATTCCTTGGCGTCAAATACCACAGCCCTCACTATAGGAGTTGACACAGGGCCACTCCTAATGACAAACAACTCAAAGCAGGTATGACGAGATGGGTTGTTTATGTCCCAAGCAAAGGCGGGCTGACAGAATAAGCCCCTTAAACATGCTCAGTTATAGGATGACATCTGCACATGAACTGAGCCCATAAAATGACATAACGGGCATGTTCACATGCAGAATGAATAACTGTCCACGCCAAAGAAGCCAAAGTGTGGGTCTTACTTAAAGATGCTGATCCACGGCTGGGCGGTGGTGGCACACACCTTTAATCCCAGTACTCGGGAGGCAGAGGCAGGTAGAGTTCTGTGAGTTCGAGACCAGCCTGGTCTACAAGAACTAGCTCCAGGACAGGCTCCAAAGCTATGGAGAAACCCTGTCTCGAAAAATCAAACAACAACAACAACAAAAATATACTGATCCAGGCAAAGACGGACGGCACTGCAATATGAGAGGTCATACAGGGCTAGACCAAGCAAGCCGCCAGGTCTGAGGACAGGAATTGGGCAGGGCAGAGCATCCCAGCTGGCACCAAGCTACAGAACAGAAGACGGGAGTGCTTCATGAGAGAGCCCAAACGGAGACGGAGGGAGAACCCATCACAGACCTGCCACACAGAATACCACAATGTGCAGTACGATGGCCATCAGGCCAGGGAAAGAAGAGACAAATGCCCCTTAGCGGACCTAGCCCGCTATGTCTTCACGAGGCATACTCAGGACATTTTCAGATTCTCTCTTTGGAAAATTCCTCTAGAATCAATGTAAGAGCCAAAAACTGACAGCATCTCACTTAAGTATCTAAATATTTGGGAATTACCAAATTCATGTCGCCTCAAGAAACAGATACCCACTCCGACTGCAGATGCTTGGAAGCTGTGTTTACAGTAGGCTCTCGAGAAAAATTGAAAGAACTCTGAAATAAAGACATCTCATGGCAGCATCAACCGAAGAGGCCCATAATCTTGCAAAATGACCCCTTTAACGGACGAAAGAGAAACTTTCTGCAGAACCAGCAGTAGTAGCTCTCCCTAAAAATCAGCCAGATAGCAAAACCAGAAACTCTAGCCACCAAGTATCTCAAACCCACGCAAACCCAACTTTGATTGCAGGTCGGCAGCCACCAAACTGCAGATTTCTAAACAAAAAGTCACATTCCCAAGGCTCTGCCACCCCAGCAACCACTGGCAGAGGGCGCGAAGCTTGATGGCTTCGCGGACGTTGACATTTCAGACTTGGCTTGAGTTCTCACCAGGCAGGTTACGGAACCCAGCTTTCACACAGGCTGCAAAGACAATGGGAGTATGCGAAGACATGTGGATCTGGGAACGGTCAATGACAATCACTCAGACCATGAAGCACCTTAGTACGGTGTGAGGGACAGAGCTGTCCCCTAAAAATGCACCTACCATTATCTTACACTTGGCAAATAGAAAACCCTACACATATTAGGAAAGAATAACAAAAATATTGAAGGTGGATGGCCGGCACTGCATCCTGCACTGGGATAGCCTCTCAGGGAGCTACCGAAGGAGGGAGGTTAAAGTGAACAAGATTAGGGCCAAGGGGCCTGCACGGCACCGGTAGTCAGAGTCATCACTGAAGCATTAACTCAAATTATCTGCGAGGCTGGGCGCTTGCTGGAAAATTCCTGCTCCATATAAAGGAAGGATACAAGAAAACCCCAAATGGGGAGCAAAGAGACACATTAAGCGCAACCAGGCCAAAGTGACAGTCACCCCTGATCTTGTATGTCTGTCTGTGTCATTCCCACCAGCACCTCTCTCTCTCAAACCACACCTTCCTCAGGTCTAGACACAAACCCCCAACCCCTGAATTATTCTTCTCCAGCTAGTTTAAGTGACAGTCACTCTTTAGGACATGAAAAGGAAATGATGACTATGCTGAGACCCTGTCCAGCACACAGACTACAGGGGTTTGGACTCCGACTGCTCTCCAGCTGTGTGTAGGCTGGGTGTGACTGTCTCTCAGCTGGGACCCTGTCCAGAAGACAGACTACAGGGGTTCAGACTGACTGCTCCCCAGCTGTGTGTAGGCTGGGTGTGACTGCCTCTCAGCTGTGCTTGGGTTGCTGGACTAAGAAGCAGACAAGACGGGATGTGGAGAGCCCGAGACAATCAGATCCATTGGAACAGTCTATAGAAACTGCTGGGCACACACCCAGCAGGCTGGGAACATTAATAAAAACAGATTTATGTTGGACTAGGTGGCTTCTTCGAGAACAGCCTGTGGCTTGCAAAGTGGAACAGACGGGGTGGTGTCCATCACAGGCCTAGAGAGAATGTTACTGAGGTGATAAGCAGGGCCCCATCATCTCATGTGACTTCGTAGATTGGGTGTCCCTCAAGGTTAGCTGGAGTGGCATAATCCTGTTCAAAAAAACCAAAAATCTAAAACTACACAAAACCATAAAAATAGGTGCCTCCTCTAAAAAAAAAGAAAAGAAAGGAAAGAAAAAGTTCCTTCTCCATTTAGTGGCAGCCACTAACACTGGTGAGAACCTTTGGAAAGACTAATTAATATCTATGATTTCTTTCTTGGTTCTACAAATTGTGGATCATGATACCACCACCACCACCCCCCACACACACACACGTTGTGAAGCCACACAAACAGTATTGATTTATATTTGGAGAGCTTTCTCATGCAATCTTTTTTAGTTCCCAAGGGATAACAGTGGTTATCTATAACTGTATTATTTTCCCTGTCAATTTTCTCTTCATGTGGTGAGCCAGTAAGCACAAAAGAGTATCTATCAACCATATAGTTCAAGATAGGGAACCCAGTAGTATGTCAACAGAGGCAAGCCAGCAGACCCAGGAAGCTACTTAATCCTGTGGAGATAAGGAAGGCTTGCTTAAAGGGAATATTTTTCCTGGCAAAGCCTCAACTTTCTCCTGGAGAGTCAGGAGTCTCCTTCAAGATAAGCAAGCAGGCATTCAAGGAAGAAAGAAAGCTACCACAATCCCAACCATGGCCTGTAGGAGCAGCAGGGCAAACCATGATGGGAGGTTCTAGAACCCTGAGCCAACAGTACTACAAAAAGAAGCACAGCCAGGAGTGTGTGGTGCACACCTGTAAACCCAGAGCTCAATGATCTGAGGCAGGAGGATTGAGAGTTCCAGGAAAACCTAGGCAACGTAACTCTGTCTCAAAAAGAAAACAGAAAGAATGTAATTCCAGCACGTGGGAGGCTGAGGCAGGGGGATGGCTAGCCTGAGTCCCACAGTGAGTTTCAGGCTAGCCTGAGCTGCCATGTGGGGATTTGCATCTAAATAAAAATAAGTAACAAGAAAACGGAAGCTCTTCCCCTCTCTGGCCATCCCTTCTTTCAACAGATAAGAAGTGAGCACCTACTAATCGCTATGCACTGGTGAAGCATTAAGAAGAGAAGGTCGGACATCATTCCCTGCGGTTTAGACGTACAAGGTGGGATTGTGAATGAAAACAGCACAGGTACACAAAGCGTGGCCACAGGAGTAGGTATGCTCAATGGGCAGTCAAGCATCTGAGCGCCCAGCATGCACCCCTCCTTGTGAATGTGCCAAACAGGGATTAAGCACATGCTGGGCCTCTCACAGGGACCACCAGAAGCTCATACCACCCATCCACGAAGAACCAAGGGCAGGAAAAGGGTGTAATCACCCAGCAAGGCCCAGCACCCCAGGCAGGCAGAACATGCTGTCTTCCAGCTGTTTGTGTATCATTAGGAAAGAAATTAAGATGTCATTAGGAAGAAATGAAATAATGTGCATGTCACCGTGACAACAGAGAGGCAAACTGCCAGATCTGCACGGAGCCGAGATGGCCCCCGTGCAGCCCCTTTCTGGAGACCAAGTCTGGGGACACAGACGAGGGGGCTGTCTCACCAGCATTCTTTCCTTTGTAGAAAATCTTCATGTCCATCAGGCCTGTGAGCTGGTTTGCTAGAATCTCCATCCGGGCTCCACTGTGTTTGGAAGCTCTGAAGATGCTCAGCTGTGACCAGTCATCCCAGTAGATTTCGTTCTAAAGAGAAAACCTTTGCCTGTTAGTCTCATTCAGTGGCCCTTCTTTCAGGACACTTCACGAGGACAAGGGTCACTCCATGCCAGCACTATGCGGGCACAACAGATAACTACTGAATAACAGGCCTGGCCAAACTTTCACTTAAGTCCAATAGCCAGTGCCTTTACTGAAACCTCACCAACTACCCACCGGGAGAAAAATGGCCGAGAAGAGACTATCTAGTGTGCGTTTAGTCAGATGCCAGTGAAGTGCCTCAATCTTGGAACCCCAGCTTTCAGCCTGTTGAAATGTGAGCAATGGCAGAAGCCTAGCACTCGTCCATGAAGGCCGGAGGAAAGTAAGTACAAATTTGGAAGGAGTCAGTTTCTAAGACATTGGACAAAGTCTTTGCCAAGGCCCAACAGGCCCCACACCTGCACCTTACCACCTTCTTCCCCTGCTCTGGCAGATGGCACGTGGGCACAAGGCAGAAGAAGGATTCACCTTGAAGACAGCAATGGCATAAGGGTGTGGGAGATTGTCCAGGATGACCGAACGCTGCTGGCCACCGAAAGTGATGCGCTCAATGCAGTCCAGATATGCATCTGTCCAGTAGATCCACTGGCTGTCCACAGCGATGCCGTTGGGCCACTTCACATCCTCTGACACGAGACGATAGGCAGCAGAGCCGTCCATGTTGCTCCGGTAAATTCCAGGCTTCAGGTCTCCCCAATCAGTCCAGAACATCACCCTGGTTAAAAGAGGGATCACACAGTTTCATCAGAAGGAGGCAGGAGAGCCTCGATTCTATTTCCGAGAGGTAGTGGAATAATCATTAGAACAACCAACCTCAGAACAATCAGTATAACTACTATGTGTCATTACAATATTTGAGATTCATTCAGAAATTTAAAATGTTAAACTTGACTGAAAAATTCACCTACTAGAGTCCACCTATAATTACATTTTCTCAACACTATTCAAAGAAATGTACATATATGTATATTAGTCTAAATGCTAATTGGTAGAGGAAGTGTTATATAATATTATACAACAGACTATACCTATTGAAATGCCCCCCCCCAAATGCTGTATACAAAGTACTTTGAAGCCTATACATTTGTATGTGCTATTTAGTTTTTGTTGACAACACAAACTAGAATCATCTCAGAAGAAGCAACCTTGATCAAGGAACTGCCTCCATCAGACTGGCCTGGGGGCGTGTCTGTGGGGATTATCTTGATTGATGATTAATCCAGACCACTGTGGGCAGTGCCAGCCATACGCAGGTGGTCCTAGGTTATGTAAGACAGCAGACAGAGAAAGCCACGGAGGGCAAACCGGAAAGTGTGGTCTCTGTTTCAGTTCCTGCTTCGGCTTCCTATAAATAAAATAAACTCTTCCTCCCACCAAGTTAGTTTTGATCCATGTTTTTAACCCCAGCAACAGAAAGTAAGCTAGAATACTACCCGTGTTCTGATAAACTGTAGTCATTCAGTCCACATGTCCTTCAGCAGGCAGCAAATCCCAAACACCTGATTCTATCTGATGTGATGTGTCATGTGTGTCACTAAGGGGCGCTAGCTATATTCAAAGATTGTGACTGAACACCAGCAAAAACTACTCTGAAAAACACAACCAAAAAATTAGCAGTGGCTATTATGTATGACTAATGGTGACTATTATGTAACAGTGATGTGATTACTTCCCTGGGATGTAGGAGGATGAAGGGTGAAGAACAGGAGCGGAACAAACACAAGTTTCCTCTGAAGATCTTCTGCTCTCTCTTAATATCTTTATCCAACCCCATTGATTTCTTTTAGACTTTTCTTTTAAAAATAGTGCAAATTCTCCATCGTAAGTACACCGGGAGAAGAAAGCTAACCCAGCATCTCCTTCTTAGCTCTGTTTCCTATGACTGCAGAGATAATAAAAGGCAGTCATGCATACCCCAAGCACATATTAATTTTAAATAAGAAAACACGCACATTCCGGGAGTTGGGTGTGTGAGAAAGACTGATTGAATTAAAGGTTTGTGAGATGCATGAAACTCAAAATTAAAAAAAAAAAAACCCTTGCAATGTATCAGTGGCCTGCCTGGTTTACAAAGACTCTCTTCAATGTTACCTTGCCACACAGATGCGAGACATCCAGAGACCTTAGGAGAACAGGATGCTTGCTGATCAAATGTACATGGAGTTCCCAGACCACAACTACCAAGCTATGGCTTCAAAGGCCTCCGTCAACCGGTTACCACCACCATGATCATGAGAGGCAGAAACCCTGCCACACGTTTACACTCTCATGAGCATCTGTTGCAGCAGTGAGCACAACGCCAACTTCCCATGGAGGGACAAACTTACCCCTCTTGGGGTACAAGGACTAGAGCCCTGGGCCGATCAAGCACAGAAGAATTGATGATCGTCAGTCGGAAGTCGCCATCTGGATTAGCTACCTGACGAAACAAAGGTGGGGTTGGGGGGAGATGGAGAGGGATCTGAGCCCCTCGCAAAGCCCACCTTGAGAAAGACCTCCACTGGGCTCTGCCTGTAGTCACACCCTGCACACCCCCTCTGTGCCCTGCCTATGGGCACACCATGTATACCCACTCTGTGCCCTGCCCATATGGAACACCATGTACACCCCTTTTGTACCCTGCCTACAGATACACCCTGCACATACCTTTGTACCCTGCATATAGGCACACCATTTACACCCCACTGTGCCCTGCCTATGGGCACACCGTGCACACCCCCTCTGTGCCCTGCCTATGGGCACACACTACACACTCCTTTTGTACCCTGCCTACAGATATACCCTGCCCACCCCCTCTGCCCTGCCTACAGGCACACCCTGCATACCCCTCTGTGCCCTGCCTACAGGCACACCCTGCATACCCCTCTGTGCCCTGCCTACAGGCACACCCTGCATATCCCTTTGTGCCCCACCTACAGGCACACCCTAAATAACTCCTCTGTGCCCTGACTTACAGGCACACCCTACAAATCTCCTCTGTGCCCTGCCTACAGGCACACCCTCCACACTCCCTCTGTGCCTGAGTACTATTCTAGAACCACTGGGAAGCCTGCCTTGACTCCCAGTCAGAGGGCACAGATCATCTCCCTGGCTGAGAAAATTTTCCCATGGGCTTAAGGAGAAGAAGCTAGAAATGTGTGTCTCCTGACCCCAAGCCAGGGTATGATAACTTGCACAAAGGGAAATGATGTGGTCCCTTCAGGTTCACGAAGCCATGTACATATCATTCTTCCATGCCTGCACACAACCCACACACATCTTCCCGCAGACTTGAAACTACCCCTAGACCACCTACAATTCCTACAATAGTGTTGGCACTAAGTAAATGGGTGTTGTTGAGTTGTTCAGGAATGGGTGACAAAATTTTCAATTCATGGATAGGAAACTACAGATTTGGAGTGCTGGCTGTACCCTATAGGCATTACTATAGGCTGTACCCTATAGTAATTCTTCTGCCAGTGTCCGGAGGAGACTCCCCTTCAGCATCAGGTCAGCTCAGAGGGTGGAAGCTTCCCCATTCACTTCACCTCTCTCTACACCATCCGCTCCCCAGTCACATAATCCCATGCCTCGCTTCATGCTCTGAGCAGAAGCCATCTTCCTCAGGGCAGGCTCCTTTATCTCCTTGTCACTTTGCTTCTTCCACTGAGCTAGTTTGTGTAGTTGCCAGTGGTTTCCATTTGTTTTAAGACAAGATCTCTGTGTATCACAGGCTGGACATTTAACTTGCTATGTAGCCCAGGCTGGATCAAAATCTTGATCCTCCTACCTCAGCCAACTGCTGGAATTACAGGTATACACCATCATACCAGTGCCATTAAACTTAAATTCAATCAGAGAGAGAATGTGTGTGCCCTTCCCTACACCTTGCTCACTGCATCACCAAACTTATGAGCAGGCCTGGCACATCACCAAGGAGCACTCATTCAGCAGCTAAGTAAAAGAATCTTGCTCTCAACATTAAGAAAAATAAGTTTTAGGAAGTCCCTTGCTGCATGTCCCATAGCTGGCAGGATGATGCATGAATCCAGGGTGTCTCTCAAGTCTGTGTCTCCTTTTCACAATGTCACTTATCTCTCTGCGTCTCTCTACTTTGTTTTTTTTTTTTTTCCAATTAACCTGCATGTCACAATTCCATACTGCATCAAAACAAAGAGCTGCTGGGCCAGGATTCCTGCCAGACAGGGCACAGATGACTCTTCAACACAATACTCTGGGCAGTTTACACGCCCTTCATCACCCTCGTGTAACTGTGGCTCTACGAGGTGGAACAGGTTTCTGGGCAGCTAAGTAATAGATAGACAAAGTCATTGCTGTGTTAGGTAGTAATGGACTGTTATTGTTATGATGATTACAACACTATGAAATTGTCATCATTATTGTTACTCTATGATCCTCCTGATAGCTAAAATACAAACTCTTCTGAATCTTAAATGGCACCTTGAACTTGGCATCCTCACTTGGGTTCCTCTGAGATGACCCCCCTCTCCTCTCTTCAGAGGTTCAGCAAGCTGAGGCCCTGGAAATCCTGGGAAATTTCCAGGGTTACATGACACACTGCTTTCTGTTTTAGTGTCAAATCTGGCTCAAAGCCCAGCTGCTCCCCGTTTGCTTAGTGAAGAACACAGGAATACTCATACCTCGATCTTTTTAAAGCCAGCATCCACCCAGTACAGTAATTGGCTGAGGGGTTCAAAGGCCAAAGCCTCCACAGTCTCCAGGCCAGAATTGATGATCACCTCTTGCCCAGTGCTCCCATTCAAGCAGAGACGCTGGGGAGAGAAAGCAGCAGTCAACACTGTGAAGTGTGCAGTGGACTCAGGCCAGTCAGCCAGCCCCACAGCGAGTAAGTCTGCCTTCGGCTAGCTGGTTTGCCAAGGGCATGAGGTTTCATAGGAGGAAATGTGTAGGTACAGAAGCTGGGTTAGATAGGAGAATCTTTATGACCCTGCTTTAAACATAGTGACAGGCAGAATCTAATTGTTTCTCTTACTGAATGCTAGTATTATACACACAGATTACTAAACTATGGACTGTCTTGGAGTAATGACCTTTCTATGGAGACATAGGAATCTGCTGTTTTGAAAACAAATGAAAAACAGACTGCCACTACTTTCTAATTCTCCTGTCTCCTTTCACAGTCTTTTATCTCTTGCAAGGTTCTTAGACATCAGGTATCATTGTTGAGACAATTATTCTCAGTGGTTTTCCCTAACCCCACCCCTCATAAAAAAAAAAAAAAACTACTTTATATTAGACCAGGACTTTGGAACCAGGTAGAAAATGAGTCAATATGATACAGTTCTCTTTTTGCCTTTTTTGAGCCTATGGCCTGCTTGCTGGATAAGATATCTACCATTGAGCTACATTCCCAGGTTCATTTGGGAACGGAGAAATGGCTCAGCAATTTAAAGTGCTTCCTGCTCTTGCAGAAGGAAACTCAGTTCTCAGCACTCACATGGCCACTAGCCAAGAGTCTGTAACCACAGTTCCAGAGGAGACTTTTCCTGGCCTCCCCTGGTACCAGGCATGTAAAGGTGTACAGACTTACATGCAGACAGAACACCCATACACATAAAATTTAAAAAAAAAGAATCTTTAAAATGACTATATTTGAGTATATGGCCATGTGTCTGATCTATCAATGGATTTTTAATATCTATATACTTTTTTTTGGGGGGGGGGATTTTCGAGACAGGGTTTCTCCATAGCTTTTGGTTCCTATCCTGGAACTAGCTCTTGTAGACCAGGCTGGCCTTGAACTCACAGAGATCCACCTGCCTCTGCCTCCCGAGTGCTGGGATTAAAGATGTGTGCCACCACTGCCCGGCAATATCTATATTCTTCAGGGTGTGTGTGTGTGTGTGTGGTGTGTGTGTTGTTGTTGTTGTTGTTGTGATGGTGTAGTTGTTTTATTTTTGTGGTCCTGAAAATTGAACCTGGAGCCTTGTGTATACTAGGCAAACACTGATCTACTCGACTGTATGTCTTCTGAGTATGTGGGCTGAAGCCATCCCCCCTCCCTACCTTGCTCCTCTGCATGCCCAAGTGCTTCCTGGTTCTTGTGAGTTCAGGAGACCTGGAGAGGGTAGTAATGTGAACTAAGGAGAACTGGAGTGTTACTACACTTTGACTTGGAGGGAAAGACGCTAAAGAGAAAGGTAGCAACTAACAATCACACATCGCTGGCCCCAGAACCTTCCCAGCAGGAAATCTGAGACCTGGATGCAATCGGGGATGCAGATTGGGGGCGTCCTTCATCTTTCTTATGGGACATAGCCAGGCAGAGGAAGAAAATTACAACAGAAAACTACCATTTCCATAGCAGCCCAGAAATGGGTTACTATGTGAAACCTCTTGCAGCTCACCTACTTAAGCCCCTCAGGACTGGGCAGTCAGAAGCCACAGTCTCAAGACCTAACCAAGAGCTGACAGACTCACCTGGATGGTGTCCAGCGCGAGGTCCGACCAATACAGGCAGTTGTGTTCATAGTCAAAGTCCAAAGCCACAGCCGCCCTCAACCCTGAGAGAGGTAGCTGCTCCGTGGCTCCCGAGGCCAGGTCATAACGGTAGATGGACTTCCTCACAGCATAAAGGATGAACTCATTCTCTTCTGCAGACACAAAGCAACCATGATAGCCAGGGATGCTGAAGACTGCCTGGCGGGCCTGACCAACTTCCTTCTCACACAAATGCCAACCCCAGAAGAGGAGATAAAGTGCAAGAGCTTAGGAGTCTAGACTCAGGACACAGAGCAACATCACATTTCTGTCCCAGCAAGTGCATTTCTCTATCTGTGGGTGGTTACACAGCGAAGACAAAATCTACTTCAACATCCATATTTCCGAGTAGTCTTCGGTCACATTCATCAATGTAAGTGACAGGCTATTCCATATCATATCGTCTGACATCCCCACAGCACCATTATCTTGGTGACAACTTGGTAACGTCTGAAGCCTTCTACCCAAGTGTCCCACCCAGTTTGTTCAGTCATACATACTATTCACAATGGCCCGTTGTGCTTTAGGCTGACCCGTTCTGTTTCCAAAGCAATAATGCATTTGTTCTGGAATGATTACAAAATGTTCCACAGAGTAATTACAGAAGTTCTGCTTCTGCTCAGCAAATGTTTACACAATGTACTTACTACGTACCAGGCATTGTTGAATCCTCCAAACCCCCGTGAGATTGAAGAATAAGTATGCGTTCACTCAAGGACACACAGCTAGGAAGCAAGCTGTCTGGATTCAGAGTCTGTTTCTGCCTTTACATCATGCAGCTCTGAATGGTATAGACCCTCATGATGATGCTTTCTTAAGGCTAATGGAGGGTCAATGTGCTTCAGAGTGTTACCTAATGTCACACAACTGTAACTTAAGGTCTAATATTCTCTTTCTACTTAGAAGATAGCCCAGAAGGCACCAGGACCCTTCCACGGGAGCGCAGAGCAATGGGCATATCTGTCTACAGCACACACAGAATCCTGGAACAGCTGAACACGGAGAAGTGTCTGAGGTTGGAAAGACTAGGAAGGACATGGAAGCCAAATGCCTGCCAGCCGTACTTCATTCTCAGCATCTCTTACAAAGCTCCATCAGCCGCTGTTCACCTGTATCCTTTATAGTACCTTGTGTAGCAATTGGATTTTAAAAGAACCCAGTCTAGAGATGCTGGGAAAAATGAAACCCCAGAGGAACTAGAAGGATGCCACTCAGAAGGAATGAGAAGCCTGGCCCGTGTGGGTTCTTGAGCAAAACTAAAGCCAGTACTCAGACACCGCTTGAGTCTGTGCCTGCGAATATTTGCTGCTTGTGTCATCTCTTCAAATAGACTAACAATAAAAATATCTCTAAAAACATTTAAAGTATCCACTGATGCCATGCTGTGTGTGGGACATGTGGGCCCAAGATGCAGACATGAATCCTTGGCTTAATGCTTGAATGGGCTGTCTCCCCTCCCCCGCCTGCCCACCCTGCTTTGTCTTTCTCTCATCCTGACAATTCAATGAACTCACATACCCATATAACCACCTGCTTTATAAAAGCCTCAATATTGGGCTGACAAGGTGGCTCTGCAGTTAAAGGTACTTGCTGCCAAGCCTAATGTGGTATAGGAGGTCCTTCTGTCTATGTGTTGCTTTCATATGTGTTGAATAAAGAAGCTGCCTTGGCCTTTTGATAGGGCAGAACTTAGATAGGTGGAGTAGGCAGAACTGAATGCTGGGAAGATGGGCAGAATGGCAGACACCATGAAGCTCCTGCCTGAGACTGAAGCTGGTTAGAATCTTTCCCAGTAAGCCACGACCTCATGGTGATACACAGATTATTATAAATGAGTTGAATCAAGATTTGAGAGTTAGTCAATAAAGAGACTAGAACTTATGAGCTAGGCAATATTTAAATGAATACAGTTTCTGTGTGGTTATTTCGGGTGTAAGCTAGCCAGGCGGGCAGGATGAAAAGCAGGCCCTCTCCTCCTCCCTTCAACACTAATGACCCATGTTCAATCCCCAGAAAACCCACACAGTAGAAGAACAGAATCAACTCCTAGGAATTGGCCTCTGACCTCTACACATATACATAACCCTCCTCCTCACTGCACATACACACAAATGTGATTTTAAAATATCTTCAATATTGGTAACACATTGAAAATGAAAATCCACTAAGTAGGAGTGGGCAGAGCACTTGTTTAATATGTGGAGAGTCCTGGGCTAATCCCCAGCACTGCCCGCCCCCCCCCAAAGTTTTAAATAATAGATTAGTCTATCTAAATCTTGAGTAAGGTAAGTCTACCTCTTTTTCCTTATTCTCACTATGTTTTAAAAATACCCGAGGCATAGCAGTATTATTTGTAATAGCCAGAACCTGGAAACAACCTAGATGCCCTTCAATGGAAGAATGGATGAAGAAAGTGTGGAACATCTACACATTA
>NC_022012.1:35861686-35863251 GCF_000317375.1 Microtus ochrogaster
AAAAAAAAAAAATACCCGAGGTACCTTCACATGGTAGCTAATGTCATTCATTCCAAAGCTGGGGACAGGAGAACGCAGGTCACAAGATGAAAGCCACGTGGCCAGCAGTGAATTTTCTGCCCCACATCTCTCCCCAGCACCCAGCACCTTCACTGCTCCTTTGGTTCTTCTAAGAACCCAGCGCCCTTCCAGCACGGTCGAAGACCGGAAGGCCTTGCTTAGGAGGCAGGCATGGAGCAGCACGCGATGCTTTCACGTGTGAGTCCTAACCAAGAAATGGAGCAGAGGCTTTGGCTGGCGCAGCCATGCATAAGCCCAGCCTAGGAAGATCCATTGTTACGGTAATCATAAAGAAGAAAAATTGCTGCATCTTAAAAATCCTTCCAGATGCCCACATTACCTCATCTTTGTTGATGTTATGGTTCCCATTAGGCCTACAAAATATCTTTTTTTTTCCCTCTGAGAACTTCCTTGCTTGCATTTCGGGAATGACCCATCCTAAAATGAGACTTTTCCATTTCATCCCCTGCTCCCTCCTCTTCTATTGGAAGAGAAAATAGCTTTCTTGCCAGTTCTGATGGCTTTAAACAAACAATTATGTCCCTTGCTGAATTATCCCTGGAAGTATTTATGACAAAAGGATGTACTCCAGGCCCTTAAGAGCAATCACTCAAACCCTCCTCACCCAAGCCCTCATCACTGCGGCTCACGAAGGGAACGTTCGAATATTATCTCTTCATTTGCAGGAATTCTGCTGAATTAGTGGTTCTTTTTACATCTCCACAGTGAGGTATGTTAATTACTCGGGTAACGATAGAAGATTAAATTAAGGGCCTAATGAGCTTAGCATGAAAACACCCGGGCAAGCCGAAGAGCAGAAAGCTGGCAGCAGGCTGCCCTGTGCGGCCTGCCTGTGGAAGATGGAAGACGGCGTGTCTATATCATGACTCTCTGGGTGCTCGTGGCACTTCCATCACAACAGCTGATGGAAGCCAGGGCCACTCACCTGCCCTCACTGACAAGCAGGAGCGTGATGAAGTCTCTGAGGAAGGAAGGAAGCCCTGATTGAATAAGACCTAGAAATAGTGAAGGAAGAAAAGAGGCCAAGCAATCCCTTTTTTATTTCTTGTGATGTGTATGTCTGTCTGTCTGTGTGTGTGTCTCTCTCTGTGTATGTATGCGTGTGCATGTGTGTCTGTGTGTGTATGTGTGTCTCTGTGTGTGTATATGTGTGTATGTGTGTGTATGTGTGTCTCTATGTGTGTATGTGTGTGTCTCTCTGTGTGTATATGTGTGTGTGTATGTGTGTGTATGTGTGTGTGTCTCTGTGTGTGTATATGTGTGTATGTGTGTGTCTCTGTGTGTGTGTGTATGTGTGTGTGTCTCTGTGTGTGTGTATATGTGTGTATGTGTGTGTGTGTCTCTGTGTGTGTGTATATGTGTGTATGTGTGTGTGTGTCTGTGTGTGTATGTGTGTGTATGTGTGTATGTGTGTGTGTATGTGTGTATGTGTGTGTCTCTGTGTGTATGTATGTGTGTATGTGTGTGTGTATGTGTGTATGTGT
>NC_022012.1:35863435-35884622 GCF_000317375.1 Microtus ochrogaster
CCCCCCCCCCCCCCCCCCCCCCCATGCACAACACTGAGCTTACAGGCATGCACACAGTCGTGTCTAGCTTTTATTTCGGGAACTTGAACTCAGGTCCTCATGCCTGCATAGCAAGTGCTCTTGTCCACTAAGCCATGTGCCCAGCCCAATCACCTTTTTAAGAAATCGAATTTTGCACCTATATTACCAATAACTCACATGACATCAGCACTAAACAGCTTAAAATATGTTTGAAATACACTCATATCTTCATAACCTCTCCAAGAGGATCTTCTTCTTTAGTAGGCATAGTAACAATGGGAAATAGGACTAACACTTAAAGGCCATTTGGATCCTGGACCTTCAGGTCTGAATTTTAACACAGTCAGTTACTAGGTATATGACCTTAGAAGCATCTTTCCCTCTGAGCCTGCTTGCTTCCTCATAGAGACACACATACAATAGTTCTTTTTGGAGCCAAGGATCTCTGCATCACTGGGCTGTAGAGACAATTCAACTGCCAACACATGGACAAGTGAATTGAAATTCTAACAAAACTAAGATTTAGTAGAAAATTAAGATAGACCACTTAGCTAGTTTAGAAGGAGCCTCAGTCTCTTATATTCAACTTTGACAAACCGAGAGACACACCAAGGCCTGTGACTGTATCCCAATTCCCAGTGTTCAACATACAACAGACACCAAGTAGACTACCCCCCCAAGCCTGACCTGTCACCAAATATTTCCCATTCTTCCAAGGTGGGAGACTACATGTGAGCTTCATGTGCCTATTAAAGCTTAGAGAAGGGGCATCCATGATGCTTACATTCTAAGAAAAGCCGCATGCCTAGGTGGGTGAGACCAGAATGACCCAACCAGCACTTGAGAAGGCAAAGCGAAGAGGCTGCCTGTCTTACCTGCCAGGGGACAGGGGACCAGCTCCCCTTCCAGCCGCGCTTCCACATCTCCTCCACTGCAAGTGTCCCCAGAAATCTTCCGATAGCTGTTACCCCCACCACCAAAGCGAGAAGTCAGAAACACAAAGGGTACACATGAGTCATGGAGGTAACCCCAATTGAGCAAATACTCCTGGCCAAAGTCAGAAGGATGGTGTTTAGTCACCCTGAATCAGTGGTCTTTGTAATTATTCAGAGTGGCCAGATCCAGATAATCTAATACACTGCCTGGGGAAACACTTCAAAATATGTCTCTTCTATAAACTTCTCTGAAGATGTCTCCCCAGCCGAGGGTGACCTCAGCCTTGCAGAAAAGCTGGCAGACTATGTTTTCTCACTGGGAATAGGAGACTCTGCAGACGAAATTAATTTAAAAAGCTGTCCAACCACCTGCAGTCTGTAACTTGGGGTTTGAGAATAAATTCACCTAAAGGGTGCAGGCAGAGACACATGATCCTCATAGCTCCCTCCTTCCCCAGGCAGACCCTTGTAAGCCTGACTCAACCAATTGTGTGATACGTACCCTCTCGTTCTCCTGTATGTAGAACCCACCGGACAAGGCATAGGAGGACTGTAGGGCTTCCCAGAAAACTCGGGGTCTGGAACACAAACCTCTAAGGAGAGATCTTCACTGAGCTTGAAGCCAAAGTCACTGAAAAGGCAATTGGAGATCATTTAGACATAGCCGTGGCACTTCAAAAACAACCTGCAACATCTAATCTCCACCTAGTGCTTATAATTCTATGGGCGACTCCACGGGCCCTTTAAAGAACCCCCACTTAGTTATACTAAGTTACATCTGCATAAAAAAGGTGTGTATCAGAGTCCCATCTAGAGAGTCAGTGCTACATACCCTAGGCAGACGAAAAAATGATGCAAGCCATGATGCCAAAGGAAAATCTCATCTACTATCCAGTCTCGGGCCTGTCTGTTCTTGGTTAAAAGGGAACGGCAGAGCTGAAGCTATAGCTCAGCTGGTACAGTACCTACCTAGCATGCACAAGGCCTTGGGTTCAATACCAGCACTAGGTGTGGAGTCAGTGAGTGGAGATGAGGTGGAAAAGGTGACAGGAGGAAGTGGAGGCCCTGCAGGTGGGGGAACCTCATTCTGTAGGCAGGAGGAGCCTCAAAGGCCTTTGGGGAGAGCTGAGCTGAGCAGAGCTTAGCCTTAGCGGTTCCTGTTGTTGAGTACACAGTATATGGTCCCTTCTGTCAGGTGTGGCTAGAGCGTGGGCTTGCAGCGAGCTCAGAGCATTTGTTTCAGGGGTGGTTGAGGCACTAACTGCGTTTTGCCATCGGCACCATTGTACTTGGCCGGCTAAAGCCAGAGCCCTCTGATATATGCTAGACCAGAGGCTGGAAGAGGGCTCTGTGGTAAATGTTTTAGGCTTTGCACGCCACATGGTTCCAGGGGTGCTACTCAGCTACGCCTCTGGGAGCACTCACAGATGAAGGAAAGACATCCTTGGTGAAGGGATCTGGTTGTGTTCCAGGAAACTCTGGTTTCATCAAAACAACCAACTAGATTTAGCCAAACACATATGGGTCTTGATAAAATATACACGCTGCCCCAGGTTTAAGCAGGCTCCAGGTGCTAGACCCTCCCTACCCCTTTGCATTCATTCTTATTTTAGCTTTCAACACGGGCACCACAGGCATCTGGAATCTGTAGGGTGTTTTGGAGCTAGCCTCCTCCAGAAGAGAAAGGTGACTGTACCAAGAAATAAAATTAAAACTAAGTCAAAAGTTCCTTGAGGAAATCAAACAAAGCTTTGGCTTTCTTCCCTCCTGGTTGCTATTTTGCTTTTTGAAAAAGAAATATAAACGTCCTCCCCCACAAAACAAACAGAAGCTCAATCTCCTGGAAAAACTGACCGGGCTGCTACCAGTCTGCTAGAACTTGTGTGGTACTTATTTCTGCTGGGTGCCGAGCCTTATTATAGGTCAGGAAACAAACTCTGACTATGAGTCCCTATAGAAATGACTGAAGCTTTGGGAAGCCACACCCCTACTGAACCGCATGGCTGTAGAACTAGAAGACAACCTAAGTAAAAAGTGCCTCACACCATTCCTGACTCAGAAAGCACGCTCAGTGAATGCTATTCCCACCCTTGGAGAAAGAGAGCATGGTCTCCATCTTTTATCCTCACACTGCAGAGAAGATATGACTCAACTCGAAGTCCCGCACATGGAGGAGGAACAAACCATTCATAATCCTCCCGAGTGCAGGAGCAGTTGGACACGACCACTGGCCGGTCAAAGTCTTCCCCGTTAAAGCATGTTGCGTGGGGAGTCCTCCTTTTGAAGACTGTCTTATGTCCTAGCAAACACTCGTTTCCGCGCTCATCAGACGGGGACCACAGCTTGTAGTCGTTTTCCGTGCAGGGAACCCCTGAGAACAGAGAAGGGCAGAGCAAAGCATCAGATCCAGGCTGTGCAGCATTTCCTGTCTCCCTACCCTCAACTCAGCCCTCCACTTCTGGTGTCTCTGTGGCCACCCAGCAAGGGGAGAAGTCAAAGTTACGCAACTCTAGTTACCGTGTGCTGAGGATGGGCAGTATCCCCGAGAATGAAGGCAACACCACTATAACAGTGGCGCTCGCCTGAGAAAGCCATGAAGATGCCAGCCACATATGACACCATTCAAACTTCTGAACCATAAAATTTGAGGCATGGGGGAAAAATGATTGCTGCTGTTTATTTTGCTTGATTTGTGCACTCTGTGTGTGTGTGCATGGGATTTGGGATTATTTTAAACTTATTTGCTGTGTGTATGTGTGTCCTGGCATCAGAGGATAGCTATGGAGTCAGCTCTCTCCTTCCACCTTTACATGGGCTCCCAGGGTAGAACTCAGGTCTCCAGGCTTGCATAGCAAACACAGTGAGATGCCGAACCATCTCACAGGCCCAGAGTTTTAGGTGGCTTTGCTTGCATGTTATTAAAAAGAGGATCTATCTAGAGAATTTGCGTGAACCATAAACTCCTGATCCCCATGTCTCAACCTCCCCCAGTACTGGAATTCTGGCATCTACCAATACTTAGATAAGTATCTAAATTATTAGGACAGTTGGGAGTTCCTTTCATAAATCGGTATCAGCGGTGGGGTGGGGCGGGGGTGGGACTGAGCTCTCTCCTAGGGAAAAAGGACCCATTGGTAGGTGATGTCGGCATATCACTGACCCATCCTATTTCCTTAGTATGAAGGCACATCTGAGTATGGGCTTAAGGCACTGAAGGATGCGTTTGCCCTACTTCATGGTACAGGATCTTTATGCAGAGAGACTGGGAAATGACAAGATAACTTCACACTTATTCCACCAGCCCACATCCATTTAAAATGTCAGTTAGTGCGCCTATGGGAATTCTATGCTTATGTCTAGATTGGTGCCTTGGATCTTTTTTATGTGTGTCAGATTAAAAACTACCCGAAGCTGATGCATACCTGTCAACACATTGCCATTCCAATTATCAAAGAGTTATTAAAAACCCTGCCGTCTGTGAGGCAACAAAGAAACTCGGGAGGTGAAATAAAAATAAGCAAAGGAAAAGTCCGTATTTTGCAGAGCCTCACAACTAGGTGATGGAACATGAAACATAATTACAGACACGGCCATATAATTCAAGATGTGAGGGACACACTTATTTCAGGGCACAAAGAAGAGAGACACCGGGTGCTAGATCATGAGGTCGAGGTTGAAGGGGTGGCAATAAGAAGACACAGGGGGCATTCTGGACAGCTAGAGTAATGTCAGCTAAGGGGAAGTGAGGAAGGGCAGAGGTCGATGTGGCCATAAGAGCGAGCACTCAAGAGTCCATCAGGCCTCCCTGCTTAAGGATCTCAAGGGCACCAACAGAGCATACCTAGACTCCAGACAGCCTTCGAATGGCCCTGAATCGGTGCTATTTTTGGATCATGAATGCTCCTGAAGACCCAGGTGTTAGTCCCTGGCCCATGGCACTATGGGTAAGTGGTGGGACTTTCCGGAAATGAGGCCTAGAGGAGTAAGGTCATTGGGGTTTGATCTTAACAAAAGCGCTGGCATGCCACCCACTTCCTCCTCTTCTCTCTCTTTCTTTGCTTTCTGAAAATCAAAGGATAAGCAGACTTCTTCCATCATAGCTCCTAGCACAGCCCAACATGAAAATGTCAAGGAACTATGGACCAAAACCAGGAGCCAAAATAATGTTTTCCACCTTTTCCCTGATGGAGAACTAATACAGACATACCACTGAATAGGTCTATCTAACCTTTCCTCCATCCATTCATCCATCCATCCATCCATCCATACTTTTAACAGATATATATCTAGACATACTACATTCCAGGTACTGTGCGAGGAAGCCAAGGCACCAAGAATATAAACAGTCCACTAAGAACTGAGGAAAGCAGAAATCACCTGTGCCCCGGGTCTTTCACTCATTCACTTGGGCGGATCTCACCTAGTGAATCCAAAACTGAGGATTCTGCATCTAACCTGGGGCAATGACTTACCCAAGGCATCGGTGGCATTGACCTGCAGGATGAGCCAGCTGTGGACATTCTCCTTATTCGATCCAAAGATGGTGAAAACGGTACTCTTCTCGCCAGGTTCTGTGAGAAGTCCATACACAAACACAGGCTTCTCGGAGAAGACGAACGTCTTCCAGGTCTCCCCTTCATTTGTGCTATACCTGCCCAATGTGAGCAAAAGGAGCCTTGAGGTTACAGTCCTGGAAGGCAGGCCTCAGTTTCCACACATCATTAGTGACCACAAGCAGCACTCCGTTAAGAGGAAATGACCACCTGGTCATGACAGAGAAAGGGCAACTTTATGATTGTGCCAGAAAAGCAAGGGAGTGTTAGGGACAAATCCTGTCTCCTGGAAATAATAACAAGAACTGGGGTGTCACGCAGTGCTAGGTTCAGCCTCCAATATCCCCCAAAAGACATAGGAACTGCCTGATAGGACTATGAGCAGCAAGAGTTAGGGAAATTTTAACACAGAAGAGAAGGATGATGGTAACGTGACATAGTGAATAAAGGTAGGACATGGGAGGAAGGGAGGGAGGGAGGGAGGGAGGGAGAGAGAGAGACAGAAGAGAATTGGGGAGGGGAAAGGAAGGGAAGGAGGGAAAAAGAGGAAGAAAGATATTTTTTCTTATACTGGAAGTTACCTAATATCACTAAAGAGTAATACTAAAAACAAACAGTAGAAAGTAATATTACTAAAAAGTAATAATAGTGTTATCCTTCTGTAACTGCCACTGTGAGAATCAAATCAAATAAAAATCATCATCATATGCCAAAATGACCATGTGAAATTTCAGGGCACTAGGATGCCCATGTGGTCTAAAGATATCAACCCATAGGGCTGAAGAGATGGCTCAGAAGTTAAGAGCATTGCCTGCTCTTCCAAAGGTCCTGAGTTCAATTCCCAGCAACCACATGGTGGCTCACAACCATCTGTAATGAGGTCTGGTGTCCTCTTCTGACCTGCAGTCATATACACAGACAGAATATTGTATACATAATAAATAAATATTTAAAAAAAGATATCAACCCACAAACTAACCATTCACTGCTGGGGGAAAGCCAACTTTACACAGGGCAATGAGCCACACCCTCCCTTTCCTATACTTGCTCCACACCAGCAGTGGGGCAATCAGTCACCACAAGCTCCTTATTCACCACAACCTTTAGCACCATTCAACACAACTGGACAGATGTAGTTGATGACAACTGCTTCTATATACTTCGATACACATGCATGAGGGCTGCAGAGATGTCTCAGCGGTAAAGCCGTTGACATGCAAATATAAAGACCTGAGTTCAGATCCCCAAAACTCACAGAAAGCAGAACAGAGCAGCATGCATCTGTAATCCCAGCACTCCTACAACAGCCTGGGAGGCAGAGACAAGAGAACCCCAGGAAGCTCGTGGGCCAGCAAACCTAACAAACAACAAGGTGACCCTGCTTCTAACAAGATGAAAGGTGAGGACCAACTCCAGTTCTGACCTCCACACATGCTGTGATATGCATGCACCACTTACACATGCTTACCTAAGCGTGCATGTGCGTGCACGCGCGTGCACACACACACATACACACACACACACAGAAAGAGAGAGAGAGATAGAGAGAGAGATTATTTTTTTTCAAATTTTCAATGTTATCAAAGCCAAGCAAATAAAATAGCTAGCGTAGGCCTTGTCATAGCGAAATGTGTAAATCCAATGCAGGGCGTAGTTCTGCAATGACTGAACCCGGAAGCCATCACCATTAGCAACACCAGACAACTGAGCAAAGAGCCACCGAGAGATATTTAGTCCATCTTAGATTTTCAAATGTGATCAAAGAGGAAAAGGCCTTTACTTATTGGGGACTCATGTTTATGTGCCCAGTGAGCCATGAAAGGGCAGGAGTTTGCAACCGTTCTTGAAACAACTTGAGCTCAAAGGAGAAAATGGAGAAGACAGATAAATACACAGGTAGAGGAAGGTAAGCGAGCTGGCACTTTAGCAAAGACCACCAGAGTGTCCTTTACATTGCTCCCAGCTTTCCTGTGTTCGTAAAAATTAAAAAGGGCTGTGGGAAAACAGGCGCTGGGGCAGAAAAAGGCAAGTCCACAATTTCAGAATAAAAAAGAACAGGTGAGCGATTACACCAGCTTATAAGTAGTCTCCCAGAGGACGGGGCATCATTCAGGGCCCCTGTGGTATGAGCAGTGAGAATAGCTGCATTCAAGTTTTCTCTAGAACCCAGGGGCTACCAGGTTTCCACAAAATTCTAATCACACACAAACGTTTTTCTTTCACTTTTCCTAGAATTTAGGGACTTTTGTTTTACTCCCTCGGGACTCAACAATTTGACACGAATCTCTTGACAAGCTCACTCAATCCCAACACTTCCTCTATACTGAGATTTGTGAACTGACCTCTCTACACCTGAAGGCTAAACAAAGTGATGGGGTCTGCAGCCCCCAGATCACTGGGAGAATAAGTTCACCCCAACCAGCACAAGTCATACCTGAGAGTAAATTCTCATCCAAGTGTCATGACTGCAGTTTAAGTGAGGTTTAATCAAATATGGTTAACCCATTCCATCCCTTGTTTTTTTTTTCTAACGTTAAGAAGATGCAGGTTCAGTATCACACCTAAAGCTACCTTCAGAGTTGGTCCATTAATCAGGGAGTGGTCCCCCTGTTCAATGATAACATAGGAAGCCATGGATTTTATCATGCTTAAGATAATTTCATTTAAGAGATCCTCCAACCAAAGATGATCCCGAGAAATGAATCATTTCCTTATAGATTCCCAGAAGATCCAGACAGTAAGTCATTAAAAAGACAAACCAGCAGTTGTGGCCAAGCACAGCCTCATTTAGAACATGGCAATTTTCAGGATGTTGAAGAAAGGGTTGTCATCTGACAACAGCAACAGCTAAGGGAACATCTAGGTCACATTGATCCCAGCATTCTGCTACCAAAGAGAGGTAGTGAAATTAAATTTCACTTACTCGTGAAATTAAAATGACAACAGATAGGAAAAAAACAAATCACAGATCTCTTTTTCTTTTCTTTACTCTCTCTCTCTCTCTGTGTGTGTGTGTGTGTGTGTGTGTGCGTGTGTGTGTGTGTGCGTCTGTGTAGAGCTGCATATACACATTCATGTATGAGTGCAGGCAAGTGGTCAACTTGACGTTGTCGTGTGTCTCCATCACTCTCCACCTTATTTTTGGACCAGGGACACTTACTTACTGACCCTGGAGCTCACCAATTTGGCTAGCCTAGCTGGCTAGTAAGATCTTCCTCTATCTCTGCCCTGCTCCAAAGGGCTGAAGTTACAGATGTGCACCACCATGCTTGCCATTTTACATGGATGCTGGGGATCCAAATCCAAGTCCTCATAATTGAACAACAATCACTTTATCCACTGATCCATCTCCCAAGCCCCATCTTTGCACTTTTAAGTCACAGATGATGACCCTGTGTCTTGATCCTTATTCTGCTTAGTGATGAAGAATACAAATTGCTTAGAAAAAAATTGGCACATGGCAAAAACATCCCAAGACAATAGAAACATCATATATACATCAATACAAAATAAAACATGTAACTACAGACTTTAAAGGGGAGAAGCAAAGGTAATTACTAAACATGATATTATCATGTGGCTGACAAAAGAAAGAGCTATATATTTTCTGAAAATGTTCAATCAAGATAGGGAGAGACATATCGTCTAGATCAAAAGATTTAAGAGAAGATTTAACAGAAGTCAACTTCCTAGAAGTTCACTTCTGCCCTGACTCTTGATAGCTAGAAGTTTATCTGAAGAGAAATCAAATAGTTTTAAGTTCAAGAGTCATAATTCAAATTACCAAAATAACTAGTAGACTATTGTCAGTGGGCTTGAAGGCCAGTGGGCTGGTAGGACAATGAGTGGGGTGGGGGAGTCAATGGACAGGAAGGGCAGTGGGCAGGCTGGAAGGCAAGTAACTTCTGTAGAGGATTATAAAGGAACAAGATCACTGTCCTCATGGCCAATAATATAAAGAATAAAGTTTTCACAAAGATTTTGTATTTCACTTTTGTCCTTATTGCCAAATGGTTTTCAAGCTGAGCAAGGGGAAATTAAAGGCATACAACAAATACCTACTAGGGAACAAGAAGAAATAAAGATAAAATGATCAGAGTCCTTTTCAGAAATTTCTGCAAGAGTCAGGCAGAACAGATCCTAAAGACTGGAAGACCTACAGTCACGTTGTTTACCTAAAGTAGAGAAGGAAGTTGAGAATGGTTACAAAAGCACTCACTTAGGCAACCGGAAGGCCCAGCTGAGCACTCAAATGGTTTCTTGTCACAACAAGCTAACCCATTTCCTTTCTTCCTGATTATACTTGATTTGAGCAAAAAGGTTGTGTTAGGTACTTATCTTGTTGCTATGATAAAACACCCACAGAGGCACCTTAAGGGTGGGCTTGTTTAGGCTCACAGTTCGGCTGTGAGGTCAAACATCACCTCGGTGAGGTCGAGATGGCAGAACCTTGGGCACCTGGTCACCTTGCACCAACGTGCAGCAATGAGTGTGTGTCAGCTCCCTTTCTCCTTTTCATTCAGTCCAAGACTCTAGCAGATGAACTGGTACCAGCCACATCAATTAGCCTAATTGAGCTAATCCCTCTTACATGCTCAGAGATTTGTTTCCATGGTGATTCCAAATTCCGTCAAGTTGATAATCAAAACCAACCAACAAGGATAATGATGTGAGAACAATTTTTTTTTAAGGAGATCTTTGTGGACCACACAGATAACATTCATTCGTTGCTGGTGAGATAATGTGAAGTGGGCTGATATATATTTTATCACAAAAAAAAAATTAGATTTAAGTTTCTCATACAGCTCCATGCTCTGGTCAGCAATTTAAACAGCAAACGGGAATGTGACTGTACAAGCAAAGGGTATCAGACCAATTGTACAAATATTTTTTTTTAATTCTGAAATTAAATTGAAATGCTTTCAGGCATCTAAAGAATAAGCAAAATCAAGAAAATTAGATTCCATATGAAGTTTCCAAGGCTTACTTGCTCAAATTTAAGATAGGAGACACTGCACATCTGTCCTTTAGTAAAATCGATCAGAAAAATGAAATGCCGGGCCGGGGATGAGTCAGCAGTTAACACTCGTGCCATCCAAGCAAGAGGACGAGAGTTTAGATCCCCAGAACCCACGTAAATGCCATGTGGGCAGGGTGTCCCTTCTGCAATCCTAACCTCAGAATGCAGAGACTTGGGATCCCTGGGGCAAAACAGCTAAGGAGATAAGCTATATGGGCAAGCTCTGAGTTAGACTGGGAGACCTCGCCTCACAAAAATAGGCAGAAGCATAATCAAGGAAAATTCTTAATATCGACCTTGAGCCGTCACACGCCCATACACACAGGTTCACACACACCTACACACAAACACACTTCACATGTGTGAACACACATATACTATAAAAAATGAATAGATGTAACTCAAAAACTAGGTGATAATAAACCAGCAATTGCATTTAGTAGGCAGGAGGAAAGGAGCGGAGGGCTGACGGGAGGGTGCGTGCATTGGCATCTTTTGGGTGAGTCGCTAAGAAACAATTAAGATTCAAAGTACTGTTGTATATAGAAGGTTTCCCAATAAATAGAAAGATTAGTAGGAGCCACCAGTTTTAAAGTGCCAGGAGTATTAGTGGACATCTGTCATCTCAGCACTGGAGAGGCTGAGGCAGGAGGATCTCAAGTTGGAGGACAGCCTGCATTACACATTAAGAAACTGAAATCCAAAAGGAAAAAAAAGAAAAAAAAATGGAAATTTGGTCTTAAGGTTTTCAATTGTAGAAAGTGTCCAGAATCAGTAGGGATTAATCCTCCATCAAGTTTCACACTATGGAGCTCAGATCTGAGACCTGCATCTTAATGTAATGATATCATAGGTAGTGCAAGATAAAAGTCTGTGTGACGATTCGGGGTCCAACAGCAGACAAGAAAAACAAATGGGGTATTTCCCATAGGATGAAAGATATTCAGGAATACAAGAATAGGGTCCTCGAATGTCTGAATGGTCTTCAAATGAAAGGAAGGATCTGCTGTATGATGCAGGGGACAGGACCCACACCCATGGGATGGGACTTGGAGTGCAGAGAACTCCAACTTTCTCCTACCAGAGAGCTACGCTCACAAATGAATACATGCAGGAACAAACGGATGAGTGAGTGAGCGAAGGAATGAGCCACATTGTCCCGGAAGGAAATGGCAAGTTTCCCATTGCCACAGTTGCTCAAAGACTGGAAGATTCTCCACCCCAGGTGACAGATGGCAGAACCACATGACACAGCACAATGAGATCACTTCTGGACTCAACCTTGGGACTTGGAACAGCCACCCAGTTCACTCTGACCAACTCTGCCTTCATGGCATGGCCCTGCCCACTCCTTCCATGCCTCCACTTTCTGTGAGTGGTGGAATGACCTTCTGGTTAGCCAGAGAGAACATCCTTTCCATGCAGGACGAGTCCTCAAACCGATGAGCTATCACTCTGCGTCTTCCCTGAAATACATTTATCCTCCCTCATCACTCATTAAGCCATGTCATTCCTCAGAAGCAAAGTTTTAGTCTTTCCCAACATAAGCCCCTCAAGCTACAATTCCAACCTACAAGGTGAGATATGCCCACTGGCGCAGTAACAGCGCGACTCTTAGAAGAGTACCCGATAGCTCTCGGATTAGGTATTAGGCCGCTTCCACAAGAGGGGATTCCTGCCTGGCACTACAAATATGGCCAAATACCTATGACTAGGAAGTCAAAGACCCTAGGGGGAAGCCAACTATTATTTTCTTGTTAAATGGACATGACCTCAAACTTCTTTATAAATATTGATGTTTATATCTATAAGTTAGCGCTGCTCAGTCTTGGGCAGAGAAGCTTCTCTTTGCTGTGGGCAACAATCAATACAGTCACTAGTAAGTAGCCAAACTACTCAGAGTTCCCAGCCCTACACAGAACATCTCTATCACCCCCTCTGAGGCCCAGGGAACAACACCAAAGAAGGGAGAGTGTTGGAGCCAGAGATAAGGACATTGCTGAGAGATGCTACCCTCTAGACATATGCAAACATTTCACTTGAACTCTCAATGGCTGTGGCTGCCCTCACAAGAATGGACCCATCAGCATCTCATCACAAGTGAGGGAGGGACTAGTGAGGCCCCACACCTCCTGAAGGAGCTATTAGCAGCTTGCAGAAGGGTGGTGTCATTTTTGTCTTCAGGGGTATCATCACGAGTAAGACACTCATTCTCTAGCAGATAACCCCCACACCTGTGAGCATGGCATATAATTTATTATTATAAATTAATGAACTGTAATTGAATTCAGAAACAAAAAGACATGGAACTAGGAGAGTAGTTTGTTGGAAAGACCAGTTCAGTGTGAGTAGGAAGGGGTGAGAATATAACGGGGGTAAAAATGGCCAAGAGTCATTACATATGTGTGTGTGTACATATATATATGAAACTGTCAAAGAAAAATAACAACAATAAAGACTTTATTTTAAAAATATCTGTTCATTGAGAGTCAGGAAAGGGCCCAACGGACTAGTGTTTGCCTAATGCCCACCTCAAACCCCACTTCTCATCACTCCACTCCCAGCACATAGTGTGACCACACAGAGGCCACAGGGACCACAGATTCACATGACCACATTTGCTCAAACTAAGTCTCTCTCTCTCTCTCTCTCTCTCTCTCTCTCTCTCTCTCTCTCTCTCTCTCTCTCTTTCTCTTTCTCTCTCTCTCTCTCCTTCTCCCTCCCTCTCTCTTAATGTGAATGTGTATACCACCACCCCTGCAATCCTCACCAAAGCTAGATGAGGGCATCAGAGCCCATGGAGCTGAAGTTCTAGGCAGGTCCTCTGGAAGAGCAACAAGTGCTCTTGACTGCTGAGCCATCCCCCCAGCCCCACAAGCTCTTCCTAACACTGGGACTGCATACCGATCTCACATTTTAGCTCACCTCGAGTTTCACTTCCTGTGAGAAGCCTTTCCCACCCTCCCTGGTGGATCTGCCTTACACCAGCTCTGCCTAGGCCCTGCATTAGAACTCACACCTTACCCTGTGTACATGACCAGATCTGAGTGTCATCTAGGCTGTGGTTCATCGACCATAAACCTCCACCCACTTCCCTGTCTCTGCACCTCAGACCTCTTCTACCACTAGGAAGAAGAATAATCAACATTTGTCGCAGGAAATTAAACAACCTAAACCGAATTTTCTTTTCTTTTTAAGCTTGCCTCAGCTTTGTAACAACTAAAAAGTGGTATAGGCACCTGTTACACAGGCCTCAGGGGGCAGAGGAAACAGCACAAGATGAGAACGAGGTGGGAAAGGCTCCCTGTATCTGCACCATCCTGGCACTGTAGCCATGGTTTAGAAGCTGTGGAAGAAGCCACTACAGCTTCCTACACCCTAGCCATGAGGCTGCCTCCAGAACACAGGTCCAGAAAAGACAGCTACATGGCTGCACGCAGCCTCTGCAGGGACTTGGGGGATTCCCAGAGGAAAGCCCTGTGAAACTGGAAGATCGCCTTATAGAAAAAATACTTTGGGGCAAGTCCAAAATATTAACAACTATCAACATCTCATCAATCTGACAGGCGAACTGCCAAGGAGAAACGGAAACTGATCTCATCCCTCGGGATCCTGCTGACCAACTTGTGCAGGGATCTCTTCCGGTTGGGGTGCAAAACCCAACAGCCTGTCCTCTGCATGGTGTTGAGCATCCTTAAGAAATGGAAACCGCTCCTCAGTATCCTCCAGGCAGGTTCCTGGGGAAGCGCGCTGAACAGATGTGAAAGTGAATCCCCAGCCCCTGGGCTCTTTGCTCACTCAGACAAGCAGACACAAAAGCCGACCAAAGCGATCCACTCCTTGCTCTCCATTTCAATTAACACTAACAAAAGTAAAGGTCTCAACAGAGAAGCAAGGCAGAAGGCAAACAGAAGAATCTTAGTTATTGCGCTAAGCAGAGGAAGAATACCACGGAAATAGAAAATGAACCACCCAGGGGTGGGGCAGCAAATACCCACAAAGTTGTCTTTCTGTCTTTAACCAATGTTCCCATCTCCACTACCTCTGCCCTCTGACTAGAATTCCAGACTCTACTCTATTACATCTAAAGGATAAAATGTTTAAAGGTGAGGGACCACATCCTTTAGCTACACAGTGCTTCTCCTCCCAGGCTCTCTCTCCAGCCGACTCAGACTTCCTCCCATGGGCACAGGCAGATCCTGAACCAGACCCTGCTTGCCTCCCCACCACTGGTGTCTAGCACAACATCTGGCTCACTGTAGATGTTCAACAAATGTTTGTGTAATTGACCTGAAATGATTCCTAGCAGAAATCTGTTCATGTTCGGGTGTGGGTGCTAACTCCCACCAATCATCCCAAGTCCTCCTGAGGAAGATAAGGAGGGTGGATTGACTCTTCTCTCTGGCTGCCAGGCTTCAGAGGTCCAGGAAGCCCTCCATCCCCGCGGCTCAGGGGTTGTCATTTACAAAGAACACAACAGCAGCGGTCTCCCTTGGAGCTGTGCAAATAGCACCCTACCCAGATTCCTTCCCGTTTTATAAATCAGTGTTTAAAAAAAGGAAAGAAAAGAAAAAGCAATCTCAGATGCTCAAGTATGCATGACCTATTTATTGATCGATCAAATATTTGCTAAGTGCCCATTAACTTGCCCACGCTAAGAATACAACCCTCCAAAAGTCTTACTAATGAGCTGAAGAATCCAGGCATGTAGTGAAAAGGAACTAAAACACACAGGAAGTCAGAACACAAACAATCCAAATTAACAGGACAGCCTAGAAATTCTGAGGCTCAAAGGACAGAGAGGTTGCTATGGCTGGGGAGCGTAGACTGAGCAGAGGCCTAGTGCCCTAGGCCAGTTTGTCCACATGGGTGGGATGGCTCGGTGACCTAATGATGGAGTCCATCTCTGAGAGGTGACCACATCATGAGGGTTCTGTCTTTAATCCCTTGGTGGGCTCACACCATGATGGCACTATAGGGTGGTGAAGTACAGGGTGGAGCTTAGCTGGAGGAAAGAGGTCCCCAGGGCATGCCCTGGAAAGCTACGCCTGGTCAGCCTGCCCTTCCTCCTGGGTAGCTCTGCTCAGCCACGTGCTCCCTGACATGCTGATCCTGCTTCACCTCCCAAAGGCAAGGGAGTAGCCAAGTGGGACACCAAACCCAAAAACAAACTCTTCCTTCTGCGCCTTGTTTCTTTGGGGTATTCTCCATAACAGCCCAAAGCCTAGCACGCGGCCCCACTCATGTCTGCCCAGCACATGGAGTCACTGCTGTCTTTGGAGGCTCTAGACTAACTTCACCATTGTCCCCTGCTTTTCAGAACAGCAGAAGGAGGAGCAAACGCCTCTGAGAACAACAGATCCAGACAATGCCATGTGACTACACAGATCCCGGCCAAGCGCAGGCTGGTACTCAGGACACATGTACCTGTCAAGAGGAGGCCAGCCCCTATTTTCCTGCTTGCATATGCTTTATTTGACCCATGCTTTGCAGGCGCTTCCAAACGACCTGCGCAAACAGAAAGACACTATTGTGTCCACGATGCCCACCATCCACAAACCGCAAAGCCATTAATGAAACGCCTGGGGAGGGCCTGATGGCTCTCTGTCAGCAGGTTTATTTTTCTGGCCATGTTTTGCTGCAGCTAGTGCGGAATGACACTGCGTTCCCGGGGCACATATGCACCGACAGATGGTGTAAGAGGACTAAAATCACACCAGCTCCTTCAGAGGAGCCAGCTCGGAATGCTAATGGAATCTGTGGAGAAGTTAAACAAGGAAAATTGAGAACCGACTCCAAGATCTGAAAACTGAAACGGTGCAAAGAATGCAGTCTCTGCCCAGGAAACCAAGGCCTGGCCCCGTGTGCCTTCCTCACACAGCACGTTTTCACCTCCCTACAACAATCACCTCCTCGCCTATCTTACAGCTAGAGGGTGAAATGTTTGCGGGGGTGTGGGGAGACCACAACATCCTGTTCGTCTTCAGATGTACAGTACCTGGCATAACTATCACTTGCTCCCTGTGTGAGGTGTGAGTTAAATGACTAGACACACAAACACCAGCAGATACGTGGGATGCAAGCTCCGTGGACGTCATCCTCTGAGCAAAAGCTCCCTGAAAATGGATGCGGAGCATCATATACAAGCAGAGCGCGCCTTAACTCTAGGCTCTAGAGCAGTGGTTCTCAACCTTCCTATGCTGTGACCCTTTAATACAGTTCCTCAAGCTGTGGTGACCCCCAACCATAAAATTATTTTGTTGTTACATCATAGCTGTAATGTTGCTACTGTTATGAATCATAATATAAAATTCTGGGTTTTTTTTCAATGGTCTTAAGTGACCCCTGTGAGAGGGTCATTTGATTCCCCGCAAGGGGGTCCTGACCCACATTTTGAGAAGCGCTGCTCTGGAGAAACAGCTGCCCCATGCCACCGAAGGCCAAGAACAGCCAAGAGGAAAACCAAGACCCAGAGCTCTGCTTCTCTCTGACTCTTGAAGGTTCAGTACATGTCCGCTAAAACACAGGGACACCATCTGTCAAAATCTCCTTTTCCAAGCACCCACGTCTTGCTCCTGGCCAGTTCTAAAAGGAGCAAAGGCAAGGGAAGCCTCCTTCCTTCCACTGCACGATGTAATTTCAGAGACCCGCTCTGCCTCCTGCATTCATCTAGCTAAAGGGTTCAGGTCGAAAGCAAGCAGAAATGAGGGCCAGTCTGTCCTTTCCGATGGTAGCTCTGGTTCAATAGCTTCATGGAAGCAGGCAAAGAAATGATCCGGGATAAAATCAAGCCTCACTGGGGGAGAAGCTACAAACTCCTGACACTTTGTTTTCTTCTTAGACATCATTCAAGGCCAACTATCCATAAGACTCTATCATTCGCTCATGGTTACTTCCCCTTGCTGAGCCTCAGTTTCCCCATCTGTAAGCAGTTAACCCCTAACATCCCTTCCAGCTCCATCTACCACAGGCCCCAAGACTGTAGCCCAGCAGAAGTCATCTGGTTATCAAGTGATATGCTTTCTGCACTCACTATTCTCCTTATGACTGTTTAGCATTTAACGACTGGTCATTCTACGTACAAACCTTTGGATCAGCCACTTCTACAAAGCAAAGACGTGTTCAAAACTCTCTAGTTACATGTGATAAGAAAGCAGAAGGGGGAACTACCTGGGGGAAGGAAGAGAAGCAGCCAGAGGGGAGAAGGGGACAATAGGCAGGATAGAAGGAAGGGAATAATTGGGCGAAAGGAATAAAAATAATGTCACATATATTCAAATAAATAAATAAAAATACCACAATGAGATCCTTGACTTTTTAAGTTAACCCGAAATAATTTGTTAAAAGAAGGAATGCAGATGATTTTTAAATTGTTATTCAAAGAAATAAATATCATATCACTCGTTTCTTCAAGCCCTCTTTAGGACAGAAGGGAGCAGTTATTTCATAGACATGGAAAGCTGAAATGATCTCCAGAGGTCTCAAGTTCTCTGTCAAGGCCAGCCTGGTCTACAAGAGCTAGTGCCAGGACAGGCTCCAAAACCAGAGAAACCCTGTCTCGAAAAACCAAAAAAAAAAAAAAAAAAAAAAAAAAAAAAGAACCTAATACTCCAAAGAGAACCCAACGGTCATCACAGGTTGGGAGAACAGTTTGATGTCAAAAGAAAAGGAATAGGCAAGACACAGTAACTGATGCCTATAATCCCAGCATTTGGGAGGCTGAGACAGGAGGATTGCAAGTTCTACATCAACTAGAGTTACATAGTAAGTTTCAAGACAGCATGGGTTGGGCTACACAGTTATATCTTACCTGGAAAAAAAAAGGAGGGAAGAAAGAAGCAGAGAGAAGGGTAGAAAAGATTTTGGTTTTTAGAAAAGAAGAGGAGGAAGAAGAGAAGGAGGAGGGCAAGGGGAATAACCACAGCACTTACTTCAGTTCGTTGGTCTCCATGCCCTGGGCAATAGCCATGATTATGCCTCCATGGTCCCCCCACGTATAGTAATGGGGTCCAGGAAGGGCCTGATAAGAAAAGAAAAAAAAAAAACAGAGGTGATGCATTGCTGCAGAGGTGAATGTAGAAACCACGCCCAAGCAGGCACACACATGCACATGCACTCACCCACACACAAGTCCATGCACACAGACACATGCACACACACTCACCCACAAACATGCACACACACTCACCCACACACACCCATATACACATATGCACATGTACCCCCCCATACACACCATGCGCCCACATGCATACACTCACCCACACACATGCACACACACACACATGCACACACATTTACCCACACACAGACATGTACACGCACCCACACACACACTCACCCACACACACGTGCACACACAAGCAGACACACACCACAGCAATGACAACCACTAGAATGCAGCTTCCGGTTTTCAGTACAGGTCCTTAACCTTTTCATCCGCACTTCACAATCCTAGGATCCAACAAAGGTAAGCTCTCATATTCCAGACTTTAGACTATCAGAAAGGGAGAGAGAGAGAGAGAGAGAGAGAGCGCGCGCACTTGCCTTAGGCTTCATCCTCACACTACAAAATAAAAAAATAAAAATAGAATAAAATAAAAAAATCTAAGAATAAAGTTAAAGGAAAATTCCTTTTGCAGTAATACCTAGTTTAAATATCTAAGAATAATACACATATATTGCTACTTGCCTAGTATGTGTAAGACCCTGGATTCAATCCCCATTGATTTAAGAAAAAAAGAAAGAAAGACCAAGTCAGGGTGGTGGCACATGCTTGTAATCCCAGCACTCAGGAGCCAGAGACAGTAAAACCATGAGTTCCAGCCTGAGCAGCCTAAAGAAATGGCACACAAGACTTTTACGTTAGACACTTACAGATACGAAGAAAAATTTAAAAAGACATGGAGAAATAGACTACAGTTGTAGATCAAGAGACTCAATGCTCTTAAGAGGTCAGCCTACCCTGAAAGCGACCTACGTGTTTAATGCGTTCCAGTGAAAGTCTAGCAAAACTGACAGGGTCTGTGGAAGCACAAAGGACTTTGAATAATGAGAGCAATTTTGAAAATAAGCAACGGACTTACCCTAATTGATTCCAACACTTGCTATAAGGCTTTGGTAATCAAGACAATATGGTACTGGTAAAAAACAGACACTTAGCTCAATGGAACAAAACAGAAAGCCCTAAAATATCCCCACATATACACGACAGGCGGATTCTCAAAGAGATACCGGGGCAACTCAAGAGGAGAAAGAGAAGTCTTCTCAAGAAATGCATAAAATGGAGAAGCCCAAAAGTGATTCAATCAGATTAAAATATGAAGAAATGGAGTGGCAACCTTCCTCTTATGACATATTTAGAAATTTACTCTGAATAAATCACATGTGCAAACACAGCTTAAAACTACGAAACACACATACAATATGAGAAAATAATGTCGGAAATTAAAACAGCTCGATTGTTCCAAGGATGGACAAATAGGTAGAACAATTAAGATTTGATTGGACAAACAAAAACCACTGTTATCCCTATAGTGGGGACAAAACTCAACCGTAAACAGGAAAAGGCCACAGGTAACGAAGACTAGTGGATAAACTTCAAATTCTCATGAGTGATAGAACCCAGAAAAATAGAATAAACCTTGTATCTATAGGACAGCGCTTATATAGAATTCTAGACATGCAACAATATCTAGAGGTGGATGCAGACCATGATGAGGGGGGAGAGAGGAACGTGCTTTATAAGAGGATCCAAAAATACTTAGGGTGATGTTTGATATTTGAGTTTGTGAAGATGAAGGATGGAGCTTATCAAACTGAACACTTTAACAGATTTGCTGTAGCTTACAGTTCTCAATAAATTTGTTATAGAAAAAAAGAGGAAGAAAGAATTGTGGGGATCAGAGAATTTGCATGACTAGCTAGTTGGAGAGCAAGCAGAATCATGGTCACTTGTGTTCCCTGCAGCCATCTGTCACCTCTATCGTTCATCCCCCAGTGTAGAAGATGACTGATTCACATCCCACATGGGGCCTCTGTGGTGAAGGCCACCCCCAGGGACTGATGGTCCCTCGCAGGTAGTCTCCGCCTCCTGCCTCCAGTTACTTCTCTGCTAGTTCCCAAAACAAGGTCTCGTGGGTGCTGACTACTTCCTGGCAGGTATTACGTATGCCTGGAGAGAGTCTCACACAGCTGCCCTGGCAACAGCCAGGCAACGCTGCTCCCCGAGGAGCAAGACGAGGCTCTCTACCCAGAGGAAATCACTTGCAGATGTTCCCGTCCCTGTTGTCACCAGCACCAGAAGGTACTAAAAGCCCGCAGGCCTCTCTGTTGAGCATGAGAGGACATCCCACTCCAAAGGAAGCAACAGCTCTGTGGCCCAGGGAAGCAGCTGTTCCGTCTTTCTCATGGGACAAGACAAGGACGACCTAGAAATTCCAAACCTTGAACTCTTCTTTGACCACTATGTCCTGATCACTTCCTTAATCTTGTATTTTCTACCATTCTGGTAGAAGCCTTAACTTGTATGCATAAGAACACATGTACATGCAGTCTCATGCATACATACACATGTACATACAGACTCTCTCTCTCTCTCTCTCTCTCTCTCTCTCTCTCTCTCTCTCTCTCTCACACACACACACACACACACACAC
>NC_022012.1:35884722-35932265 GCF_000317375.1 Microtus ochrogaster
TCTCTCTCTCTCTCTCTCTCTCTCTCTCTCTCTCTCTCTCTCTCTCTCACACACACACACACACACACACACACACACCACAGAATGTCTGTGTCCTCCATCTCTCACGTAGAATGATGATGATAAGTCTGGGCCACATATGAGGGAAGACATAGAGCAATGTTTACAAAGTACCCAGAGCCAGACTGTAACATTATCGCTTGCTGACTCTTCAAGACAGCCGTACAACTTGGACCTGATGCTCCACAAATTCCTGTGCAGTGATCTGCTGAGGACGTCAGGGACCATCCCAGGGTCAGCATGGACCCAGTCCCTACAGAATGACATCACTTGGAATTCCTTTGGCTCTCTAAGTTACAGGTGGCCAAAAGACTTCTGTCCAAGTTTGGGAACTCTCTAACGTCAGAGGCCACAGCCTAAGTAGTGACTCGTACTGGAGAACTAGCTGACCCCTGAGAATGGGCAAGGACAGTGCTCAGGATTCACATGGGTTAGACAGTGTTAAGACAGAAAAATGAATTCCTCACACAGCGTGGGGAAGACAAGGTACCCAGCCAGCACGGCTCAGAGATCAGCGGTGTCAGGCCCACCACAACTGCATTGTGATTTCTGACACATGCGCCAAATATCACTGGCATTTATTCAATGCCAGACACTGTTACAGCCCAGGGCTGAAGTAGTAACCAAAGCAGATACTGTACTTCCCTTCCATGGACTGCATAATCCTGGAAAACTTTGTCACAGTTGTTTCTAATAAAAATTGGAAAAGTCTGTTTTTTATTTAAAGTGATATTTTGGCAAAAATCATGAGCTCATTAAAGGGTGTGAATACACGGGAGTGTGGCTAGCACTTCTGTGGGGCCCTGGGATTCTACAATGTTGGTGCACGGTCCATGTGCTCACGCTTGGAAGAGCCCTGGGACCAGAAACTGACCTCTCTCCACCTGGCTCCGGCACTGCTAGAGATGTACACATTGGTCTTGCTGGCCAAGTTCTTTCCCACTGAGCCTGAAACACAAAAGGGAAGAATGACTATTCATTCAAGAACATGCCAGAAATACATCTGGCCCTGCCAGACATCCCGAATAGTGGCTAGTCACTAAGACAACGGCTTCAAGTGGTGAGGAGCAGTCACTGCCGGAGGTGTGGATGACCACTTTAACTCTGGCTGCACACAACCAGCTCACCAAAGCTCCCCTGACAGCACGCAGTGCACACTTACCGGTGGCAATGATGAGGCCGGGGGCTGACTCCTTGGACAGGATAGGCATCCTCCGGAGTTGGAGGTTGAGCAGCTGACTGAGACGCTGGGCCAGGTGGAGGGAACAGCCCTGGGAAAGCTTTAGAAGGAAATTTCCAGATGGCATCAGCACGTAGGACTCCCTCAAACCCAGGAGTCTATCCGAGGTCCCCACAGCAAGACCCAGAAGAAGGTCTGGCCCAGAAGAAAACACTTACAACCCAGTGGTCTTCAAATCTCCCTAAACAGAGCGCATCTTCTGAACCAACATAAAATGTCTACCACTGAAGAAAAGAGAAGAATAACTTGAAGTCCCAACACTCCCAGGAATAACAATCACAAACCAACGCCAACTCAATAGAGAAGGAAGGCACTCCACTGCTGGGGTCACCAAGGGACCCTTCCCGGGGACTCAGAAACAAAAAGAAGTGAAATGTGTTGGCTTTCTGAGTCAGAGCAGATGGGTCTCAAAAATGATTCAAGAAGTTTTGTTAGAAGAAAAAGAATCAAAGGCCGCAAAGTCTCATTGGTACAAGGCCAGATGTGTAACAGATGAGATACGAACGCCCTAGGGGTCATGTGGAAGCCTGAAAGGCATCTCCCACATTTGCAAAAGATGCAGGCTTTAGTGTCATGGGAGCTGGCTTCCCTACTACATGTGTGTGCAGACACTGATGCTTCTACAGACCACCACAATGCTTCTGCCTCATGCCCCTGGCCAGAAAAATGATGTCCAGATATTTCCAGCATATCAGTGATCAAAACAGGGGAACTCTGTCTGTCTGTGTTCACGGCTCAGGTAAAATGCTGGCAAGGATGTTCAATCTACTTCTTTTTATCACACACCAAAAAGATTCTTCTAGCAAACCAATCTTGCCAGCTTCTCAGTTTGGCCAATTAAAAAAAGGGGGAAATCAGGTTGGCTGGAAGAATTTTTCCTTGCCCACTTTCTCTTTTCATTCCTGTTGCTTTACCTACAAGGAGGTCCATCCTTAGAAGTGTTTCTTGATCCTTATGTCCACATTTTAATCATATGTAGCACTGTATATTATTTTCTCTACCTACAGTGGCTTGGACTGAAATATGTCCCAAGGATCCTGTTCTAAGGATTTGGTCACAAGATTTTGGTACTTCTGGGAAGTGGCAGAATCTTTAGGAGGGGGAGCCTAGTGCAAGAAGTTATGTCATTAGGTGTGCCTTTGAAGGGGATGTAGGGATGTTGACTCCTTCCTCTTTGGGTTTCTCCTATCCATTTCCTGTCTGCCATGTCAAGAAAAGTTATTCCACCACATACTGTCTCTGTAATGCTCAGCCTTGCCACTGGCCCAAAACAACAAACCAAGCAAGCTCAGACAAAAACTCCTGATTCCCCTGAAATCTTAGGCCAAAACGCAGTCTTTTCTGCCTCACAAACCGATATTCTTGATCACTTTGTAATGGTGACCAAAAGCTAATATACCACCTATGGTGGTTAATGCTCATTGTCAATTTGATTGGACTCAAATTCACCCAGAAGATACCCCTCTGGGTGTGTGTGTGAGGGTGTTTCCACAGAGGTTAAGCTGCAGAGGGAAGACCCACCCTGACTGAGGCAGCACCATCCTATGCTCTGAGGTCCCTGCCTGAATAGAAAGGGATAAAGGTAAAAACAAGCTAGGCACCAGCACTGAGCCTTTCCCACCATGACGGTCGGTAGCCTCAAACTCTCCACCCCTTTCTTCCTAAGTTGTTTCTTATTAGCTTTTTTGTCACAGCAAAGGAGAGGAACCCAACCACCACCTAAACAAAGAATCAGAAACTAAGAGCTGATTGAGAACCCTACAGTCCCAAGTCTGAGAAATAAGAAGACCACTGAATCCTCTTAACCAAGCTCGTGCCCCCATGGCATGTAAAAATTGCCTAGACAAAGGCCAACCAAGACAGGCCAAGCTTCTAAGGTCCTAAAAACTGAGGAAAGGAACTGGATAGGTGTTTCCCCATGTCTGTTTATAGCCCTCCTCTTTCCATAGTTAGATTTCATGTCGTATATCAAGACTTGTGACCAAAAAAGAAGAAAAATTGCTAAGTACCTTCTAAGTCAAGAGTCTCCAGAGAATTTTCCCAAAAGTAGGAATACAGTTAAGAAACACAGAGAGACACCATAGCTTACCATGAACAGCAATTCAAAAATCCAAAAGATTAAACAACTAACTAAATATGGTTGCATGAAAAATTAACACTAATTTATTTTTCTAGTTTTTCTGACTGCTGAATCCCTCAGGAGAAAAAGAAATACAAGTGTAGGGGTATCCCAGGAGACCAGGGAACACAAGAATCAACTCATGGGAACACTTAATGGGACCAAGAAATGTTTTAAAACGCTTAGCTTTTCATATAGGCACTATACTCGTTCTTAAATATTGTAGGTTTCAAATGAAATTGGTATTGTCATTTTTTATAGTAGTTCCAAAACAGAAGAAATATAATACCATCATGTGTCTCTTAGAATTAACAAAACTGTGTGTGTGAGTATGTGTGTGTGTGTGCACACCCACACGCATGCTTGTGTGCTATCAACAGAGCATCTGTTTGAAACAGTTGTGTACACAAGCTGGAAGAAAACACGTCCATTTCATGATTAAACAATCCCAAGTCCTGCTAAAGGAATAAATGCACCTGCTCAACACAACACAACTTCTCAGATTTTGGGATCCTACAGGACACTGTCACTCTCACCTTCTGTCCCGCCCTGATTTTCCCGCTGAGTTTTTCATCAAACTGGTTCACTAAACTCCAGCTTCCCAGAGATGTGATGTCCTCAAAAGAAATACGCTATGCCCTCACGTAGAAGCTGTGAACTAACTCAAGCTCATTAGCCAAGCAATTAACGTAATGTCTAACAGATGTTGTGTAACATGTCCTTCCTGCAAAACTTGTAAATGAAGCTGGGTGTGGCAGTGAAGGACATAATCCCAGTGCTCTGAGTTCTGAAGGACTTCTGTAAGAAGAGAGCAAGTTCAAGGCCAATGAGAGCCACATAATAAATCCCGGGCCAGCCTGGGCTACATAGCAAGACTTCATCTCATAACACAATGGAACTTGAGATACTGGGCTAAAGGGGTAGCTCAGTGGTGAAACACATGCTTAGCCTGTATAAGGCCCTGGATGTATTCTCCAAAACACCAGAGAAAACTCTCGAATATCCCATGGTGCCCCTCTGAGTTTATCACAGTCCCCACCATGCCTTGGTGTGGAGCCGAGGACCTGAAAGGAGAGATGTGCACATGAAAGTTTGCTCCATGTGGAATTAGCAGGGTGCTCCATCATCCTGCATGCTTGCTGTAAATATTGAATATAAGAAAACTACTCTAGTCCACAGCTTTCTGCTTCGTATCAAAACAGCCAAACTCGATTAAAGCAACTGTACCTCACAATTGATTTTCTCTCCATATCCTGTGAAGGCCGGGGCCTGAAGAAATTCCCAGGTTCCCCCTTTGTCAAAGGTGATGACCGACCTCATGTTCTCCTCATTCATAGAACCATTAATCAGAGTGGCGATGTAGACTCCTTGTAAGCCTTCCACACGGTGAAAGTCAGCAAATGGCTCATTTGCAAAATACCTGCAGTCAGAGAAAAAGCAGCAGCCATCACCCGGGATTGGCATTTGCTTGCTGTTTTGCATTATGTGTAGCATAATATTGAAGCATCTTAAAGCACACAATACCAAGGCATCGAGCATGTTCACAATGTTGTGCAATGTGAATTCCAGAACATTTTCATTATTGGCAGGCACTGTCTGTTTTCCCTTCGGTTCCCAGGCCTTGGCAACCACAGATTTGCTTTCTGTCTCTACGGATCTGCCTCTAAGGATTGCCTGGTCTGGCTATTCCATATAAATTGAATCATACAGTGCCCTTTATATCTTGTTACTTTCACTTACATGTTTACAAGGTTCACCCATGTAACACGCACCATACCTCATTTCTTTATAGTGAAATAACCTGCTCTTGAAAAATAAATAAATTCATTTAAAAATTGTTTTTAAAGGCCAGGATGCTCGCCAACCCAGTGACTCCTAAAAGGACATTGAGAATGTAGAAAATGTCATAAAGAAGCTGACAGAGCCACATCCATTTCTTCACTGTGAATATTGATCCAAATGCTTCCAGAAGCCTGGACAAGTGGGAAGCCCTGAGCCAGACATGCAAGCCCTAGTCACAACGCTGAGGCTCATAGTCTAATCTGGTCTGTAAAAAGACTAGTATGAAGCACCACAGGGTTGCCTGTCAGGAGTTCTAGAGGCATCTATGGCAGCTTCACAGTGCGACAGCACAGACATCCAGGATGGTCCGACAAAGCCCGAAGCTGCACTTGTTAACAAAAGAATAAGGGTCTCCCAAGTTCTACCTGCTGTGCTAAGGGCCCACTCACCGAAAGGGGGTTTTTCACTAACATGGTACACCCATTCCAAATGAGGCATCTGAAAGGAATGGTCACTGTGGTTCATGAGTGGCTTTTAAAACTTGAAGTGTGGCCTTTATGTCAGGGGTTCTTAGGTATGGGCTGCACAAAAAAGCAGACGACAGATTGTGTTTTCCCATGCTGTGTCTCTGAGCTGGATGACAGGTGGGCCACCCCAGACAGGGAGACACACACAGTGACCATGGCTGCAGGAAAGGTGAAGATAAGTAAGTAGTGTACTAATGAAGCTGTTCTTGGTTGGCACAGTGAGCAAAGGTACCCAAGACACACTGGGGTGCAGACGGAACCCTCTGTGCTGGGATTCCTTGGGTCCCTATTAGGGAATGGGCTAACAGGCTCTGGCCGTCCAGGCTGTTCACTTCTATTCTCTTGCCTCTGAAATCTTCTGCCATCCTGAGATTACTACTTGCTATGCCCAACTGGGAGGCCTGGGTTTCTCTCAGACAAGCCTGGGTTCTTTGCCCCACCCATCTTCCTGGAGTTTTCGTTTAGTTTAGTTCCTGTCAGCCTTTACCTCACAATTCCTCTGCTCAAAGCCAACCCGTGCCTCATTTCCCTCTTTGGCTTGCACAAGAACAATAAGCTTCCCATCAGCATTCTCTTCCAAGAGTCCATTTTCTTCCACTTACCCTCACCAGCCCACTTGAAAGCACCTCTCCTCTCCTTTACTGGGTATCTTGTGATTGATGAAATTTGCCAGGAAATTCACGAGCATCCCCCTTCAGCCATACCCCATGCCAAATCTATATCCTGACAGCCATCCCCACCAGCTAAGCCAAGTGTTCCTTCTTAAGTTTGCTCCAACAGGTCTACCATGTGGTTAGCACATTAGTTCCTACAGTAAGTAGTCCTACAACTAACCATGGCATTCCATGAGGTTCCTCTAAGCATGACTCACAGAAGCCAAAGCGATCGATCACCTCTTAAGAGTTCTCACACCGTTTCTTTAAGGAAATGAGAGCCAGTCCCTCGGTACCTTCTGTCCCGCTCAGGTCAGAGCAGTTTATTCTAACCCAGTCTGCCCACGCCATCTGATCACTCGCCCTCCTCCTATTTCATCTGGCTGAGCCTGAGCCACAAATGACAACAGGTCACTGAACTCAGTGCATCTGAAGCCCTGCCACCCCGAGAGAAACTGTGAGAAGAAGAAAGCTGAACAGGATGCTGGCCTGCCACTCTTGACATGAATCTATTTTCAACATCTCAACTGGACGAGACACTCAGACACCGCAGGAGGAAACTGTCACACAGAAAAGGCAGTCGTCTGTATGTGTACAAAAACCCCATGGTGACATAACTGTGGCCACTGCTTCCCTGGTAGTCTTCTCCAGGTAGGGCTCCCACTCTACCGCAAGACATTAATCTAATATCTGACAAAGGAGAAAGCGGGAAAAGGCATTAGCCAGCTGTGTGCTGTTCACTCTGTAACCATAGCTGTGGGCTCTCCAAAGCACGGGATGGCAGAGGGAGGGTGACACTGCACCACAGTCACTGAAAGGCCTGAGGGACAATGGTGCGTGAATTTTAAATAGTAAAACAAGTAAACTCTACTTTCACCCACTAAAAGAAATGGGGTGCTAACGGACAGCCCATGGGAATGAACCTTGAACACATGTTAGAAGCCAGACACAGAAGGCCACATGCCATTACATGATTCCATTTATACCACATATCCAGAAAAGGCAAATCCGGAGGCCTCAACTGTTCCCGTGAGCCTCCGTGAAGGTCGCACTCAAAAAGCACCAGTACTAGGGGTACAAAACATCCCCACACTTGTAACTGCCGGGAAAAGTGGAAATGACACTAGGGCCTTTGCTAATAATTACCTCTAAAAGAGGCTGTCAATCAGTCACTTGGAAGCAGGGCCCCTGTGTTCCCTGAAGCGATGATATCTTCCAACCGTTCTTCCCTATCGGCTCAGAGACCACAAAACCCAAGGGAGTGGTTAACAGAACATCTGAGGTCCCAAATGTCACCTAGAACAGCAGCACTCAGCCTTGGCTGCACACAAAAAATCCGCTGGGACAACCTGGACCATACCCCAGACCAAACCAATTGCAGTCTGAGGACAGCTGATCCAAGAGTGGCATGGGAGCTCATGAGGAGAGCACCTCAAGCAAAGCCGTGTGTGCCACTAACATTGCTAACCGCTGAGATAAGGAGAGCCTTATCTGACCCAGAAAGACAGGGAGGAGCCCACGGACTCCTTACCTCACCAGAGTGTCACTGCCAACCCCTCCTGGGCTGTAATAGAGCACGTTCTCCAGGGACAAAGAGAACTTCAGCCCCTCTGCCTCTGAGATGTACAGGTTAGTGCTGTTGTTGCTGTGGCTCACGCACACGAACACCTGGTCCTCTGAGGCGTCGGCGATGTAATATTCCTTGGAAACCCAAAGTCAGGAAACAAATTGTTAAAAGCACAGTTATATCTGTGGGCTTTTTATACACACATGCGAGCAACGGCTCCAAGTGTCCCAGTGACGAAAGTGGATATAAAGGCAGCGACCAGGGCTCAAGCAGAACGAAGAAGCGAAAACGGCTTTTTCTCTTCCAAGTGTCCATGGCCGGTGTGCACATGGAGCTTGCTGGTAAAATACGAGAAAAGAATAGGCCTCTGACCTCCATAAATGACCTAGAAACCTCTTTTTGGTAATGATGCTTCCCCATTTTCTCCAGCAGCCCTTTTATTAGCACAAGGCATAATATAGATAAACACGCGTTTCATTTCCTCTTTTTTTCCCCCAAGGAGACTGAGAGAACCCTTAGAAACTAAAAAGAACTGATCATCACTCCTGTTACCCACCCCACTGAGCTATCAACCAACTGCTGATATCATCGTCTTCCAAGGAGACCTCCTCACTGCAGGCACCACCCTGGGGACCCAGCCTGCTCTTTCCTGGCTTTCCGTGTACACTGACATTGAAGTCATCTGAACACATGTACACTTTCTCTACTCCGTTTTCAGTCTTTCTAACCGGTCTGTTTCTACAAAGCAGAACCTGAATGTATCCGCTTTCGGAACCTTAGCCATTTGCAAGGAATATAGCATTTGGTTAATAAGTGAGTGCCAGGCATGTTTCCCATGGCTTGAGGACTGGCATATGAGGCCACTGACCGGCACCAATCCCTCTGCCAATTCTTCTCCACTTAAAGCAGGAAAAAAAAGGACTCCCATTCAGCCCCACTTCAGACAGGGAAGTGCACAAAAGCAGACCAACAGGCCCAGAGCATAACAGTTCTCTTCAGAGGCCTCTCTGGAGGGTGCCCACAGGGAGAATGTAAAGTGCTCAGCCAGCAGGACGGTCCCATGATGCTCGGAGACAAGCGTCCTGTCCCTCCCCACTTCCAGGAGACTTCACTCACATTAATAGGATGCTTTGTGACAAACTGGGCTGCTCTCATAGGCTTCCGGCCAAAGGAGACCCAGAGCTGGACAGATGACTGCTGCTGGCTGCCCGGAAGATGCTGCCAAGGAAGAGGAGAGAAAAATTAGCTGTGCCAGATGACAGTCCCTCAAAACACAGAAAAGAAACCAAGTCAGACCCCTCTGATTCCACTGAAAACAACGCAGTCTGTGACCGTCAGCCCTGAGCTGAGCTGTTTAGTCCAGGACACCCAGTCTATAGCTCCCACAGACACTCTGGATATCAGATGAGAAGGGACAGGAAAATTTGAACATGGGAGGGTAGTGAAGGCCAGCAGTAAGGAGAAAGGGAGAACGCCGTGGACTATAGGCAGAGCAGAGGCTGCAGCTTTCAGGCAGCACAGGTTAGACCAGCCACACATCATTCAAAGCTCACAAAGCTATCCAGTCACAAGGCTTCAATTTGCAAGACTTGGCAGAATCGTTGGAGGTTCCATGAGCCAATCTCTGAATAGTTCCCATCGAGTAGGTTCTTTTGATAGAATATATACTCACTGATATAACAAAACACTCAATATTATCTGGATTAACTGGATATTAACTGGATAAGTCAGTATTAACTGAATATCCCATGTTGCATTGCAGAGGTTTTAAGCCATTGCTGGGGCCATGAAAATGCTAAGGTTCCTATGCATACAAAGATCTTCATGACTACCAACAAATACATACACCCATGAAATATATATATTGCATGTTCTATATTTTCAACTGTTTCAAACTCTGTTCCCAGAAAGAAGATATTTCCCAGCAATACCAAAGGTCCAACATTAGCTGAAAGTTTCAACAGAAGAAATACTGAGGCCAATAAATACATTAAAAAAGTGTTCCATGTCCTTAGCCATCAGGGAAATGAAAATAAAACATCTTTGAGATTCTATTTTATTACACCAGTCAAGATGGCTATCATGAAGAAAATCAGCAACAATGAGGGCTGGCAAGTATGTGGAGAAAGAGCCCACCTGATTATAGAAATATAAACTGGACAGCCAACTATAGAAGTCAGTGTGGAGGTTCCTCAAGACTTAAACATAAAACCTCCTCTGGCCCAGCTAAGCCACTCCTAAGTATATATCCAAAGGACTCTAAGTCAGCATACCACAGAAATCCTTGCACAACCAAGTTTAAACCACAATAGCTAAGAAATAGAACCAGCCTAGATAGAACAATGAAGTCATGACACTTGTAGGGGAATGTATACAACTGAAGATAAGCCTAACTCAGAAAGACAAATACCACGTTTTTCTCTCGAATGTGTAATCTGAAGTGTGTGTGTGTGTGTGTGTGTGTGTATTGCATTCACGCAACATGTGTGCATGCACCTGTGTATAGTCTTGAAAGTAGGAAGAATATGAGAGAGCTTAAGGAACTTGATTTTATTTAAAAATAAAGAAAAAGAAACGGAGAAACACTTTCAATAATCATTTGCAAAGTGACTTAGGAGTCTGGGGGAATATATAGCTATAAAATCTATACAAATATAAACATAAACACACACACACACATACATGCATGGCACTCTTACCCCATAAATACAAAATCACAGACCACTATATCAATTTTTTTTTCAGAGTCTCAAAAGGCACCCTTTTCCTGCTTCTGAGAGGATTATTCCTAAGCTGAGATGGTTCTGGCTTACCCTAAGGTATTCTGAGAGCATCACTGCATTGCTTTATGGCCATCAAGAAAAATATTGCCAATTAAATCATGACACACTACCGACTGTGCAGGGCATTGTCAGGCTCTTCCTAATAAGCCACGGGGTTTTGTGAGTTGGTCTTTTTTTTTTAACTGCTATTAGTAAGCCCCATGGAAAGACTTAACAGTACAAATCAGTATAAGAGTAAAATGAAGAGTGAGAGTTCTGATCTCACTGCCCTTCCCTCTTCCCATGCAACCTTGCAGAGTGTCCACAGCAAGGACACAAGCAGACAGCTCTATGCACCTGCACTATCACACACAAGCATCTTGATGTAGTGACAAGACTGCTGTCCCCCAACCAGCCTCCCTTCTTCCCTCCTGAACAACAGGGCCCTGACTGCAGCCCAGACGAAAGGTCTCTAGTCTTTATGCCTCCTCATCAGCTATATCCACAGAGCCGAGCTCTGTTTAATGAGATGCAAAGAGGATATTATGCCGGCTTTAGAAGAAACTACTTAAAGCACCAATCATCTGGTACCTCTACCATTTTGGCCATTCTGGTTTCCCCTAGTCTTCCTAACTGGGTAAAGACTCAAAGGCTAGTGAGGGTGTGTTAAGAATTGGAATAACTCCATAGGATGGTGGAATGGACAGACACAATCATAACCCTAGCCTTAGCTTGCTTATCTACCTAAGGCAGCATGGGAAGGGGACAAAACGCCCATCTTGGTTGTCACTTTGATATCTAGTCTGTTATCAGTGGCCCAATACAATTCTAAACTGATGTGTGCAATCCAGTGTTTTGCACACACACAAACTGGCTCACAAGAGAGAAACTACTGAGCACCTTCTTCATAAAAACAGCTTGTAAATCTTGCCAACCCACAGCTAAGCCTTTCTTCCTGAATCATGTACCTCAGCCAGCTTTCCGTTTCTTAGTTTCTGATAGGCACTGAGATGATTTTCAGAGGCACTCTCTAATACAACACACCGTGCATGCTACCTCTTCTTCAATCGCACACCATTTGAAGGGCATGTTCTAAGAAGATGGGTAAGTTTTTTGTTTTGTTTTGTTTGTTTGTTTTTGTTTTGTTTTATTTTTCAAAACCGGGTTTCTCTGTAGATTTGGAACCTGTCCTAGAACTCACTCTGTAGACCAGGCTGGCCTCTAACTCACAGAGATCCACCTGTCTCCGCCTCCCAAGTACTGGGATTAAAGGCGTGCACCACCATCGCCCAGCTTAAATGAATAAATTAAAAAAAAAAACAGGTTTTTTTTTTTCTAAGACAAGAGCTCACGTAGCCCAGGCTGGCCTTGAAGATGTTATATAGTTGAGGATAGACAGCCTTGAACCCCTGGCCCTCCTGCTAGTATCTCCTAAGTGCTGGGGTTACAGGCATGAGTCAACATACTCAGCTTGTAAAATTTTCATTCTGGATTGATCTCCTGTAAAGCTGTAATCATTACTAGACCTATCAACATATACAACAGCTAGGACTTGTTTAAATGTATTAATCTGGGTGAGTGGGATAGAATTTGATGCTTTATAGAGAGTGGTTTCTTTTTTAAGTTTTGCATTTTCACTTCTGATGATCAAATGATGTGGATTTCAGCTTCTATTTGAGATGATGTCAAAGCAAAAAACTAATGAACAATCAAGGAGGAACTAAGAAATGGCATATACTCAGCCACAAAGGCCAAAGGATGCTGCAATGAGTTTGTCAGCTCTAAATCTCGTAGCAGTTTAGCTAGAGATGACTGGTAGACAGCAAGAGGCCTCCCAAGGAGTGTGGTGGCGTGAGGACAAAAGCCAGGAGGCACCTGAGTGTAGGCTGCAGCCGTCAATGTTGCATTCGCCTCCGGAACAAGGACAAACCTTCAGCGAACCATCACTGTGGCTCCTTCCAAGAAGCATCAGTCATAGAACACAGGAACCCAACACAGAGCCCAGGCCTCTCCTGCTATGGATGAATAATCCTATCAATTTGATTGTATGAAGAAACACCTAGGATCAGAGATGGTGGTGCCCACCTTTAATTCCAGCACTTGGGAGGCAGAGGCAGGTAGATCTCTGCTGAGTGTAAGGCCAGCCTGACAGAGTTGTAGGACAACCAGGGCTACACAGAGAAGCTCTGTCTTGAAAAGTCAGAAACAAAGAAAAAGAAAAAAATACCTAGGGATTAGGAAACCATGCTCCTGGGTGTGTCTGTGGAGCATTTCCAGAAAGGACTAACAAAGGGGAAAGGACCGGCTCTGAACACAGGGAGTCACTGTCCCCAGGCTGGCTAGGGACCTAGCAGAATAAAAAGAGAAAGGAAGAAGCCAGCTAGTGTAGGCTTCTCTCATCTTCTGGGCACCATGAAGTGAGCTGCCATGCCAGGCCCCGCCCTCCTCACTGTTAGGCACTGAAAGCTCTGAAACCCCAAGTCAAAACAAACCTTTCTCTTTTAAATTGTTTCCTTCCTTCCTGTACTTGGTCCCGGTGAAAACATTAATCTGATTAGTACATCCCAGCTGCTCAGGAGGCTGAAGCAAAAGAATTACCCCTGAGCCTAGGAGTTAAGAGACCAACCTGGGTGACAGAGAGATACCTCGTCTAAGAAAAACAAGCAACTGTAAATAAAGCAGATAAATGGCGACAAGCTAGCTAGTTTTCACAGTACTAGAAGGAACTATCCAGGCTGCTAAATAAGAGAAAAAGTCACCAACAGTCTCACCCAGCCATGAACTCTGTGAGCTACAAAGGGACCAACATGGCAAGAAATGCCTATAGCTGAAATGGTGGGATGGATGCTATGGGGATAACCAACAGCTTTCTGGATTTAAGAGAACTGTACCATAGAGGAAATACTTGCCTGGTACTGTGAACCTGACCAAGACCCCACAGCTGGGATGCTCAGGGGCCACAGGGGCAAACCTACTACTATTATTTTGCTAAGTGGACACAGCACCAAACTGTCCTCCAAATAGTTATTCTACACCCATAGATGAGTGAAGCTCTCAAACTTGCACCAGAGAAGCTTCTCTGTGGAGCAGACGGTGGTCAGTGCAGAAACTCACAACTGGTCCAAGTGCAGAGAACAAGTGTCAGTCATAAATGAGACATCTATATCACACCGATCCTACCGAGGTCCAAGAAACATTACAGAAGAGGGGCAGAAAGATTCTAAGAGCCAGCGGTCCAGTGGCAAAACAACATCTTCTGACATGGCAGGACCAGAGACTATGAAGTCACATAGCTATGATGCCTGCACAAGGCCTGTACAACTTCGAGCCAAGCGACAGTCCAGCATTGGGGTGGAGGCCCCACAGCCTCCATCTCCAGTGGAGCAGCTGTTAACGTGGGTGGCTTCGGGGAGAGTTGGTTTTCTCCAAGAGTGTGGTCCCACACCGTGAGCAGTACATGGCCAGCACACATGGGACTCAGTGGATTACAAGTTAAAACAACACAAACAAACAAACAAAGGACATGAGTGTGGAGGTGGGAGATGGATCCAGAAGGAGTTGGGGCAGGATCAAAATACATTGTAGATATGTATAAATTATAAAAGAATTAATAAAAATATACAACTTTTAAGAATCAAAAAGCTACCCTCGGGGAGATCGCCCAGTGAGGCTGGCATACGGAAGGGATGCTGAAGAGGAAGGAGAACCATGAGGTCATAGCTATATGAACCGTTCTTTCGTGTAGGTCAGAAAAGGACCACAATAAAGTATACAAAGTTAATATTAATTGAAAACATTTCCAGAATGACAAGGTTAGGAGCTCTGAAACTACCCCCCCCCCCAATAAAAGACAAAAAAATCGACAAGCACTCCCAGAAACCAACTTTCCCAGGTTTCTGAGAACTACATAAACTTTGGCAACACTCCAAGGGGCATTTATTGAAGAAGAACAGCTGGATGTTGGCAAGCATGGTGGACTTTACTGCCTTTTCACGGGCCCTACTCTAACCCCTCTTTCTAACTCTGAAGTAGCCTTGGAAACACACAGCCTCAAAGGCATAATAGTTGAGGGGCCACTAGACAGGACAAAACAGGTCACACCCCCCCTCCCCCAAAAAAAACCCAGTTACAAAACTGTCACCACTTTAGCCGCCTGGTGGCTCATCTTCCTAACACTTAACCACACACACACACACACACACACACACACACACACACAGAGTCCAATAGCCTGTCAGAGTGTGTCTGAGGGACAGCATCTGACAGTTGGCAGTTTAACATCGAGACTGCCAGAGGCAGCATCCACAGCCAGGGCTAACCAAAGCTTAGAAAGAAAAACCCAGAAAGAAAATTGCTCTAAGAGGCATTGTTTGAAAAGCTCTGAAAAGATTTCTAGGAATCTTTAAGGCCAAGCACATAAGAGTTGTGTGTACACTCTAGCAAGAATGAAACAGAGCCTGGCTCACCTCCAGCTAACCTGGAGGGCTCCACAGAAGGCAGAGTGCAGGGTGAGGGTGACTCTGTAACTCTCGAGACAGGGAACAGGAAGTCTTACCCCAACACACCCCACACCAGAGTCCATTAGGAAGGGCAGTAGCTGACTGTCTGCTACACTAACCACAGACAATTCAGTGTAAGCACAATCAAGAGTCTTTACAGAAACAGCACGTGAAACTCACAAAACAAACGGTGACAACAAAAATCAACAACATAGACTCAGGGGCAGGTATCAAGAGCCACTGTATCACAGCAACTGTGTGATTCTCAACAACAAAATGTCCTGGGGAGCTTTAACTGTCACCTTCACACAGTCTAGAGTCACCTGAAAGCCAAGATTAAGGAATTGCATCAATCTCCCTGGCCTGTGAGCACACCTAAGTGGAATTGTCTTGATTGTTAACTGATCTAGGAGGGCCCAGCCCACTACGGGTGGCACCATTCCCTGGGCTGTATAAGAAAGCTAGCTAAGCACATGCCCTTGAGATGTGAACCAGCAAGCAGGGGTCTCTGGCCAAAACTCAGGTAGATGACTTGCACAGCCTATAGGAAGCCCTGGCTTCCATCCTTTGCTTATGCGTCTGCATTCATGGATCCTATGAGTGATGTCTCTGTTGCTGTCATCAAATAACACGACCAAGGTGGGAGAAGAGTTCGCCATGGCAAGGAAGCATGGCAGTAGGCAGGAGACCCACAGCAGGCCGGAAGCTGAGAGTGCCCATCCTCAACGGTAAGCATGAATGTGAAACAGAGAAAGCACAGGGCTTTACATCTCAAAGCCCACCCCCACCCAGTGGCTTACTTCTTTCTGCAGGCTGCGCCACTTAAACAGTGATACCAACTGAGGATCAAGTGTTCAGCTGCCTGAGACGAGGGGAACATCTCTCATTCAAACCAGCATACACCGCCACAAAAGTACACTGACTCAAAAGAAAACTGCATTTCAGGGGTTCACAGCAGACCTTAACTGACAGAAAAGAGGCAGCAACAGTTTTTCTTACAATTACTGTTATCAAGTGTAGGCACAAGGTAATTGTGAGATCAATGGTAAGGTGTATTGTCTGCCATGCCCAAGACCCTGGACTCAATCCCAAATAGCACAAAAATAGGGCAGAGAAAGAAAGAGAAAGGAAATACTAACCGCAAACAAAACAAACGAATAGCAGATATATTAGATTTCATCAACATTAAAATACTTTTTGCTAAAAGAAACATATATAAGGAAGTGAATGATAACTCTGCAGAATGGCAGAAATTATTCACAACTTATGGAACTTTATATAGAGACACTACACAGAATAAATAAATTCAAGAGCAACAAGGTAACTCAGTGTAAAAATGTATACATGCTTGTCACATGCACACAGGTGCCCTGTCCACAGAAGCCAGAGAAAAGCATCAGAGAACCTAAGAGGTGGAGTTACAGATAGTTATGAGCCGTCTCTATGGTTACGGGGGCCTGAAGTCCTATGGAAGAGCAGCAAACACTCTTCACTGCTGAGCCATCTCTCCAGGCTCCAGGGCTTTCTTAAAACTCTTGATGATTCTCTTTGATGATCAGAGGAGAGTCATTTGGGTCCTGCAAAGTATACCAGGAACATCTGCTCTTGGGCAATGATGCTGCAGCTGTTCCTAAGAGAAGCATGTGGGCCTGGCACGGCTTACCTAGAGCAGAGATGCAAGCCGCTTCCACTGGCCTTGGAGCCCAGAGACCTGTCCACACACAGGAGGGAAAGTGTGGATACCATTGGGCTAGGCGGCACCCTCTCACTAGGATCCCGGGTAAAGAGAAGCTCAATACAGCAATACTAAGGGTATTAGACTTTATCTCACTGTAGCAATTACTGAGATAAATCACTTGAAGGAAGAAATAACTATTTGGGCTCACAGTTTCAGAGGTCCAGTCTACAGTGGCAGAAAAAGCATGGCAGAGATGAGCAAGTCATGTCATTGGAGGACAGAAAATAGGAAGAGGAAACTTTATGTTTTTTCCTCTTTTAATCCCTCCAGGTTCCCAGGTTCCCAGGGGTGGGATGGTGACCCCCCCCAGCTTTCTAGGTATCTTTGTCCCCAGTTAATCCTCTGTGGACATATCCTTACACACACACCCAGAAGTGTGCTTCATTAACCCTCTGTACTTCTGAGTGCAATCAACATGGCAAGACTAATCGTCATACAACCTTCCAAAATTTAAAAATGGATTTGTTGCGTTGTTTTAGTGGTATGGGTCCAATGACAGCATATGTTCAACCCCCCTGCATACTGCTACCAGGTGTCACATTAGTGACCATTAAAGCCAGGAGTTATAGACACTTCACAGATGCTCTGGAGAGTAGCTGTGCCTATTGTTAAACGGGAGTGGACCACAGACAGCTCCCACAATTGTCTCTTACATGATTGGGTGTGAGATCTAGGAATTTCAGACCAAGAGAAGGAACAACAGCCATCCACCATCAGGCAAAAGCAAGGACAAACCAGGGCATCATTAGTGTGCATGAGAATTGAGAAATTAGAGCCACACAGTAACTCCAAGCCAAAGACTTCCAACAGAAAAGGCCCACAGCCACTGGGGAGCCAGAGATAAGGAGGTGGCAGCTGCAAAAGAACTCAGGGATATCCCATTTGAGTCACAGAGCGTCAGTGCTGGGGCCTGATTTCCATTACCCTGCTCATGTCCAAGGCAATAATTGGAGCAGGGCATGTTCTTGAGCTACTCTGAAAACGTGTGTGTGCATGTGTGCATATGTGTATGTGTGTATATGTGTGTACATGGGTATGTTAAGAAAAAGCCAAGCAAAGCAAGAAAGATATAATCTAGGGGTCAATGAAAGCAGAAAAAAAATGGCCACAATTCAATGGTTTTAAAAATCATTTTTGGCAGCACTCAGGAGGCAGAGGCAGGTGGATCTCTGTGAGTTCAAGGCCATCCTGGCCTAAGAGCTAGTTCCAGGACAAGCTCCAAAGTTACAGAGAAACCCTGTCTCAAAACAAAAACAAACAAACAAAAAACCCCTTTGTGGGGGCTAGAAAGATGGCTCTGAGGTTAAGAAAGTGTGCGTTCGCAGAGCAGAGGCGCAATCCCAGCACTTATGTCAAGCTGCTGTTCATCAGTACCCATAACTCCAGCTCAGGGCCTCTGTTAGCTCTGGCTCCACAGGCGCCTGCACTCAGGTGCACATTCCCACACACAGACACGCATAAATTAAAAACTGAAAACAAGTTTATAAAAAAATCTTTCAGTTTATGTGCACAGTTTTGTCGGAACTGGAGTTACAGACAGTCGGGAGCTGCCATGTGGGTGCTGGGAATTGAACCAAGTCCTCTGGAAGAGCAGCTAGTACTCTTAACCACTGACCCATCTCTCCAGTCCTAAAACAACTTTTAAAAATAAAACGTTTTGTGGGCCAGTGAGATGACCCAAGAGGAAAGTTGCTTTTGGCCAAACCTGACAACTTAAGTTCCAACCCCAAGACCAGAACAGAACTAAGGCCCACAAGCTGTCCTCTGACCTCCATACACATACCCACGCCCCCATCCCAACACACACACACACACACACACACACACACACACACACACACACACAAAATTAGTAAAGAAATGTCATGTGAATTTTAATAGAATAAAAAAACATGTTTGCAAGGTCCATAATGGGGATGTCTATAGCTATACCACCTGTACCCTTCGTCCAACCTTCCTCCCTGCTTTCCCTGCTGGCCAGTGAGTACCCTAGGAATCTATCAAGAAGCTTGGCCTGCTTCTGCCCTGTCTGCTACCAACTGCAGAAACAAAGGAGAACCCGGAGACAAACACTCTAGCTGGCTTCAGTCCCTAACTTAGCAGTGACAGAAAGCAGGACAACCTCCCAGGTACCAGAGGCTTGCCTGTCAGAGAGCAAAGCCACAGTTCTCAGGAGCAGGGATCAAGACGCTCTTACCAGAGCCTGCTTTGTCCCTTTGAACGGAGTCACAGAGTCCTGTTAAGTAATCAGCTCTGGTTTGAAATGAGCAAGGCTCCATTTCAGAACCTGGCTCTTGCACCTCAAACCAAAGGGAAGGAAGACCTCCTCAAGGCAGAACACTAAGTGACTTACCGACATCTGGAAGCTTACTTACTGCTTGTCTTAGAGTATTAACTCCCATTGGCCAATGACTAAACATCCTATTAGCCACGTAAACGAAAGTGTCCAAAAATCTCGATGAGTCTAAGTTTAAAAGAAACCAGCCAGGCAGCAGGATTCAAAGAAAAATAGTTCCCAGGTGCCTCAGCTTCCATCTGTATTCTTTTTATTGAGATTACAAAGAAATTTGCTTTTAAGAACTAGGGAGATGGCCCAGTTGGTAAAACACTAGCTGAGCAAGCCTGAGGACCTGAGTTCAATCCCCAGTACCCATTGCGAGGTGAGGAATTAGACACAGCAGCTCTGGGAAACCCGCGACAGAAGGTTCCCTGGAGCTCACTGACCACCAAGCATAGCTGAATTGGTAAGCTACAGGCTTGGCCTGTCTCAAAATTGGGGTAGAGAGAGGGAGGGAAACCACCTGAGGTCAGTCTTTGTACCCCCTACATACACCCACACAAACACACACTAACATATACATAAAACCACATACACCAAAAATGAAATCTGTCTTATTTGGGATGCTTGGTTACTGGGACACAAGCAGATTCCTAGATCTTCTGACACAGTGATTATTACCTGTTCTGAAATTCTCTGTTCTCATCTGGTACCTCCCATGCCCCTTGGGCATGTTCACTGACAATCAGGATCCTTCAGCCAAGTTACCCAAGTACGTCACCCTGTTGATGTCATACCACCTTACCCAGCTGGATGCCAGACCCAGCAAAGGAACTGTTGGATCAGCCAACTGCAGAGGGTCCTCCACTTACCACCACCTTTGTTGCAAACATGTACTTGTCCCGAAGCTGGAAGTCCCTCACTTCCTCCAGGACCACTTCCTGGTTTTCCCGGGACTGGAAGAAGTCTGTGCTGCGGAGCACTGTGGAGAAGCCGAAGGGTTCATGCCGCTCAATGTAGATAGTGTTTGGCTGGTCATAGGGGTCGATTCCCCTGAAAGGAAGAAGCAACTGTTACCATCCCCTATTTAGTCACTGGAGGCACGGACATTTCACTGTGTGGACAACTGCCCAGGACCTAAGACCCCATGGAGTCAGCTACAAATGGCGCTCTGCCTCAAGCATGTGCCTTTGCTTGTTCCTTAGCTGGGGACAGAAGCTGGGGAACTGCCACTTGTAAGGTGTTTTACTCTGCTACCGCTGTTTCCAAAGCATCCTGGGATTAGCTCAAGGCAATCTAGGGCCCTACTTTCAAAGGGCAGAAACGGCAGAAGGCAGGGTGGTTCCGAGGAAAATGAGTGCTGGAGGCACCAGACAAGTTCCTGGCCCCAAGCTCAGAATCTCAGAGGTGAGTAGCAATTTCCCCAGGTGCTGTAGACTAAAACACGCAGCAGTACACAGGGCACACTAGGACCCTCTGAGCAAGCGGCCTATCCCTCAGATCTTTCCCTGCCTGTCCCTGCTGATATCACTAACCTATGCCATCTGGAGTCATCCTGCCTGTGTATTTCGTCTCCCGTGAGGCACCTGCTTTGCTGACCTGCTAGGTGTCCTCCAGAGAGGGTAGGCACACTTGTCACTCTTTGCTTCTGTGGACATCTCTGTGTAGAGGTGGCCCTCTGCACACTCCAGTCCTCACATGTAAACCCCACCCTCCTTCCAGATCAAATTGAAATCACTGTCCTCCAAGAAGCTTTTCTTTTTCCTAGCAAGGCTTCTATGTGAGTTTTAACTCAAACTAAGGTATGGAAGTACAGGGGCCAGGTGAATTTTGGAGTCGGTCTTGGTACACTCTAGTAGGGCCTCTTACCCACGGCATCACATGTGCTTGTGCAATATTCTTGGGCACGTCACACTGGTCTGGGTTGGCTGGGATGACAGAATCCCTGGCTGAAAAGACGCTTACTGCATTGGATGCATGGACTACTTCCTACTGTAGCCACGAACCCCAATCACCTCTTCAGGTTAAAAATCAGTCTATACCGGAGAAGCTCTCAGTCGGAGTTAGTGCCCTCAAATACAGCCCCACCCAGAAGCCAGGAAGACCACTGATCTGCCCAAGCTTCCCGACTCAAAATTAAACACCAAGGCTGGTGAACCGGAAAATAGAAAATTAACTAGTAAGTCAAAGAACCCCGCAGTAGCCAAGCAGAGATGGCGCTGGCATGGAACCGAGGGTGTCATTTATGTGGCTGTCTGTATACAGTTCTAAGGCCCTGTGGCACTCAACATAATGAACGTGAGGATGATTTCCCATTCCTCCCAAGAAAGAGGGTCAAGGCCATGTTCATCAAAGAAAGCAAACTGTTTTCAAAGGAACCAATGGAAGTGGGGAGACGGTGCAGTCAGAAAAGTGGGTGTAGAACCAGCACGAGGATCTGAAGCTGTGGTGGCCACGTGAAAGCGGGCTGTGCTGTCTCACGATCCCAGTGCTGGGAAGGTGGAGAAGACGTCTTGCCAGTGAGCCCCAAGTTCAGTGAAAGGCCCTATCCCCAAAACATAAAATAGAGACCGAGGCAGATACCCAGCATCACGCCCTGACCACACACACACGCGTGCATGTGAACACATATGCATGCATGTGAACATATACAGGAAGAAAACAAGAAACAGAAGAGGGAGCATCTCATTTTAACACTGGAAGAAGACTTGATGTCGACCCTACAATCTGGACTCAGAGTGGTGGAGAAGCCAGCAGCCCGAGCCCAGCGTGGGAGAAATCCATTCTTCCTGATCAGATGCTCTTGTGGGGGCGGCTGGTGACATGTTCTCTTCTCCACAATTAGAAGTACTGATTAAAGTACTTCCTCTAGGCTAGAGGATATGCAAATGAAAAGGAGGCTGCTGGGTATTTTTAAAAGGCAGAGAGGAAGAAACCCTTCTTGACATATTTTGAGATGAGCTTACTTCTATTATCCCTTTCTCCAGCCAAAAGAGGAAGCCAAGGTCTTGAGACCGAACACCTCATACCTTTCACCCCAACCCTCTTCCGCCACCCATATTTGGACCTCTAATCCTGGGATTGGCTCCATCTACAGGCTCCTATACTCCGGCATCTCCTCACCTTCCAGTTTCTCTCCAGCCCTTAGGTACGCTTGTTCTGTCTCTCATACAGAAAGTTCATCTAGTGGCTACTTCCAAGCATAGTCACCCCTGGGCCCCATCTGCCTCATCCACAGCTCCACGGGGAAGCTGCGTGGGACACCCTTGAGTGCCTCCCACCCCCTTACAGATCTTGCCCTGTGCTGGCCTTGTCAGTCTCTAGGTCTGGGCAGGTACTTTCTAGCTTTCTCTGCCCTGGTCCCTGCCTCCCCTGCCTGATGCTCCCAGGTTGACAGGCATGGTGGCTCAAGACCATGTTCCCCTAGGAAGATCATGTATTCTTACTCTGGGGGAAATTTAGGGAGAGATCAATCTCCTAAGCAATCTGAAATCCCAATACTAAAAATCCAACCTCTCTGACACACCTGTGTGCCTGACGAAGTTACAGAACAAAGTTCTAAGCTAAAAAGCCTTGCATTTGGCAGTCCTGCTGACTCTTCCCTCAAAGTGATAAAAGGGCAATCTGGGGGCTAGAGAGGTAGCTCAGTGGCTAAGAATGCTGGCTGCTCTTGCAGAGGACGGGGGTCCATTTTCACAGCCTTCTGTGACTCTAGCAATCCAATGCCTTCTTTTGACCTCTGTACACACTAGGTACACTGTGGTGCATAAATACACATGCAGGCAAAACATTCATACATACAAAATAAAGTAAACATAAAAAATATCAATTTCCTCCCATTAGGCAACGGAAAGTTAAGACAGTATCCCGGGATGGAGGCTCTCTTTACACAATAGCATGGTTACAATTCTCCTACGACAAACACAGCCTCTGCCCAAGGAAAACCACCAAAGGACCAGAAAAACTGCTTGTTATGAAAGGGAAGTCCATGTGACTTAGAACACGTTAAGCTGTGGTGCCTCTTACTCCCTTTGCATCCTTTGTTAAAGCAAGTAAGATCAACTCGAAAAAAATCAATTTACACAAACAGCTAAAATAAACAATAGGCAGTGTCGATATCTTATTGGTCCACTGCATTTAATATAGACTAAAGCTAAACATAAAACTGAGAAGACAAATAATAACTGGCAAACAAGCATACACATACAACCTGTCTTATATCACACCAAAAGGGTCCAATCTCAACTATATAAAGAGTTCCCAGAAATCACAAGAAGACTAAAAATCAGAAAGAGAGCAAGGGATATTTAGGAGACATGTCCCGTAAAAAGAGCATTTTTTTTTTGGATAAGGTTTCTCTGTATAGCCATAGCTGTCCTCAAATTTGCTAAGAAGAGCATGTTTTTTTTAAATGATGCTTGACTAGTTCATAGTCACTGCCAAATACATAAGGAGTTCCAGGCCAGCCATCGTTAATATGAGTCCTATCTTAAAAAAAATATCTTCAGTAAAGACATTCAAATTCATTCATAATGAGAAAATGCAAATTACAGCTAAATGAGACAATGTGCCCTTAGCTGTAGAGAAAGACGCTATTCTATGCTACTGAGATGAAAGTAAATTTGACAATGTCCATGGAAAATTTGGCAATGCCTACCCAAGTTACAATTTCCCTGGGGACTCAAGCAGTGTGCTAGACTAACAAAATCTCTTCCCTTTGATGCTTTCATCCTGTTGAAGACAAACAGTTAACATGACAAACAATGGTGTGCTACAAGATAATAAAGGATTACACACAAAAAGAATAGCGCACAGCTGAGCGAACAGGAGTCGTCATTTTAAATAGAATCTTTAGAAAGCTCCCCACAGAAGAATGGCTATCACTTGAAAGACAATAGAGAGGTGCTGAAGGCTGTGGAGAAAGGGGGAATCCATGTGCGGCTCACTGTGTGAACCCACTGGGGAGGATCCTGGGGAAATTCAAAATAAACCTACCATATGACTGAGCTGTCTCTTTCCTGGATATAAACCCCAAAGGAAATGAAATCACTGCCTCTGAGATCTGCGCTCCCATGTTTACCATGGCACGACACACAAGAGCTGAAACACCTCAGCGTTCATTGACGGAAAAAAACTGCACAGACTGTGGTTCAGAGATACAATGGAATATTAGCCAGCCTTTAAAATGGAGCTGCTGTGGGAACAACGTGGAGAGACCAGGCTATGGTACGTCAAACAGGCCAGATACACACAAAAGTGTGTGTGCTCACTTCCACTTAGAAGTTTAAAAAATCTAATGGGGGGTGGGGATAGGAGAGCAAAGCAGAGGACATGGAGGAGCTAATAGAGGATCAGACTTCATAACTGTAGCTTGTGTTTGGGATTTTTGCTAACCTACTGCAGTTGCTCTTGTACACATAAGGACAGCCGTGTGTGATGGTGCCTGTCACTTGCTTCGCTGTGGGCGCTACTTTACTATCTCCCTCCTGTATCCTATCAGAGTATAGCATACACTCTGATAACACTTGAGTAAATAAGTAAGATCTGATGGGCCAGTCTCAGGAACTGATGAAGTGAAAGGGAAGGCAGTGAGTGCAAGCTAGGAAAGAACATTCTAGCCAGAGGAAAGAGCACGTGCACAGGCCCTGTGGCCCTTCATCTGAGTGAACGATGATGTGTTCAGCAGTTCAGGGAGGACTGTGGAGATGGCGCAGTGGGCAAGGTGCTTGCTATACAAGATTGAGGACCTGAGTTCAGCACCCATGTAAAACATGGGAGTGGAGACTCCTGTCTGTAACACTAATGGGGAGTGGGGAGACAGGCGGATCCCAGGGACTCACATCTCAATCAGTCTAGTCATATTAATAAGCTCCAGGGTCTTTGAGAGACCGGGCCTTAAAAATACAGTGAAAAGTATAATTGAAGAAGACAGCAAGCATTAACCTCACATGCACACACACATGCACACAGATGTGAACACCTACACACCACACACGCTCAAAGGTTCAAAAGGATTGCTCTGCCTGTGTTCTTAGGATAAACTTCCAATGGACAAGAGTGATCCCAGAAAGACAGTTGAGACTCATGAGCAACAGCAGTGTCTCCAAGTAAAGCCAGTAAAGCCATAGCTGAGCTTTACACAAAGGTTGGTTAGGGCCTGGGGAGGGAGCTCAGTGGATAATGAACTTGTCATGCAAGCGTAAGGGCAGGAGTTCAGATCTCCAGCACCAAAGAAAAAAAAACAGGCAGGTGTGGGGACAGACAGGGTTCCCTAGTGCAAGACTGCTGGCTAGACTAGCCAGAACTGGTAAACCCTGGATTCAGAGAGAGATCCTCTCCCAATAAATACGGTGAAGAATAACAGAGGAAGACCCAGATGACAACTTCAAGCCTTTATATGTACATATACCCAGTCACACATGTGTACCTACCCATATATGAACACGCACCACAAACATACACACACACACACACACACACACACACACAGGCCATTGAGTCCACAAGATATAAACATGGACAAAGTGTAGAACACAAAATAATATGGAATCAAAAACCATAGTGCTTTGTTTTGTTTTGTCCCGTTTGTTTGTTTTGAGACAAGGTCTCCCTATATAGCCCTGGCTGTCTTGAAACTCACTATGCAGACCAGACAAGTCAAACTCACAGAGATCCTCCTGCCTCTGCCTCCTGAGTGCTGGGATCAAAGGTGTGCTCCACCGTACCCAACCACAAGGTTCTTAAACTGATCCTAGACACTGAATGAGGAGGGGACCAGGACACATACAAGACAGGAGGACCAAGAGTCAATGCAGGATTCAAGGGTCAATTTGTGGTTGGTGTCTCTCTGTTAGTCATGAAAACAAAATGACCAAAGAAGGCAAATATACGCACTCTACAGCCAATCTCAAGAATCTGTCCCATGCTCACTGCAAACATGCAAACACCTGTATTCAAGATCTCATGTTCCACTGCTCTCCCAATACAAGGTGACAAGCAGCGGCACTTAGTTAGACATGGATGTTCTTCACTCTCCTCAAAACTTACAGTGGCTCCCCACTTCTCTCAGATTTAATTCAAATTCCTTCCCCAAACACAGTAGATTCTTTTGTTTGGTTTATGTGTGTATGTGTGCGTGCATGCATGTGAGCACACAAACACACACATAATCATGTGCAGACCACAAGGCAAGCACTATATGGATGTCAGAGGACAACTTATAGGAATTGGTTCTCTTCCTCCATCTGTGGCTTATGGGAACTGAACTCAGGTCAGTAGGCTTGGAGGCAAGCACCTTGACCCGGTGAGTCACCTCACAGTCTCTCAGCACTGGAGATTCTTACCCAATTTCTCTGCACAAATTCTGAACAATACACAGTCCAAACATTCGGTATTCCCCACCCAGGTACCACAATAACACACAGCCGCCCCTGGCCATGCCTCTCCAGCAGGGAAGTCTTGTTCTCTACAACTATCTACAGCATGCTAGTTCCTGTTCCCATCTGCCATGCACAGCCTGGATCAAGGGCAACCAGAAGCTGCCTGGCACTTCGTGCTCCCTCCAACATGTATGGCATGTATGCAAAATGTCTTTTCTGATTCCCTACTGTGGCGATATTTTGTTTGTACCATAAAAATAAAATTTGCCTAAAGATCAGAGCATGGAGCTAGCTACACTAGTTAGCCATAGAGGAAACAGTGTTGGCATACACCTTTCATCCCAGCACTAGGGAGCTGGAGACAGGAAGGCAGGAGGAGACGGGAGCTCAGGATTCAGTATGAAGTGTCTTAGAGATGGCGTTCAGTCCGAGGACTGAATGAGGTAGGAACTAGAAGCTGACTGCTCTGTTTCTCTGATCTTTCAGCTTCCACCCCCAATATCTGACTCCAGGCTTTTATTGTTAAGACCAATTAGAATTCGAGCAACACCCTACACCACATTCTTCTCTATAACTGTATCCATAGATTTTGTTCGGCTTGCATTTGGGGGGGGGGGGAAAACATGAAATGGATGTGCCAGAGTCTGGATTTTTACACTGAGGAAAAGCCCATTTGTGATATAATGCCCTGAATATGAAAGTATTTTGGTCTCTAGGACATGCAAGAGCTTCAGGGTTCCCCCAGGTCCTCTAACCAACTGAAAAACACCCCCTTTCTCACCGCCAACTGGTGAGTTTGTTCCCTGTGCAATTCTGCTTCCCAGGTCAGGACAGTATATTTCTGGAACCAAGTGCTGAGAGTAAAATATCCACCCACTGTCTATTATGACTGTTCGAGTCTGCCATTTTTCCTATGGGGTCATATTCTGAATATCTGCGCCCAGCTGGAAGCTGTTGAACCTATAGAAGGTAGGGCCTGGCTGGCAGAAGGAAGTGAATAAGGTCAGGTCTTTGAAAGTCATACCCTGTTCCTAGTACCTTCCTCGTTCAGTTTCCTGGTCTACTGTGATATGAACAGCCTCTTCCAACCTCTCCCACTGCCATGAGCTGGCCCGCCATCTTTTCCCAACATGACAAACTCGGACCCCCTGACACAACATAATCCTCCCTTAGCTTGTTCCTGTCAAGTATTTTGGTCCCACTCATGCCAAAGTAACCAATCCAAGCTGAAGGAGCTAGGAGACAGGAGACTTCCTTTGGACACCAGGATTTGCCACGTGCCTCAACTTACCAAGAAAAGGACTTCACATGCTCCTGAATCATGATCCAGGTCTGGCCAAAATCATCTGACTTCCATAGCTGCAGAGACCAAAATAACAAGAAGTAGTCATGACATGAGAAGAGATGCTTGTGCCACCATATGCTGGAAACACCAACTGAAACATTGCACAGACAGGCAGACCACAGCAAACAGAAAGAGGAGGAAGGACAGATCTGTTCTCTAGAGCAGCTGGAAGGGTGATCTGTTATCCACTTGGGGGCTGTCTCAACACCTGAGTGAGGTGTCAAGAGAGAGAATCTGCTTAACCTGTACAAAGCCCAGGGTGCCTTCCCTAACATTGCAAAACACAAAGCAAAACTGGGGACACGATGCAGTACATCCACACCACAGGGAATGAGCCCCTTGCAAAAGGAATGCGAACCTGGCACACACTGACACCCAGGACACTGGAAACACTGTTCTCAGTGAAAAAAGACAAAGTGTGTGATTCTACTTACATGAGGGACCTGGGGGAGGCAAGATCAGAGATTGAAAACACAATGGTGGCCAGGAGAGTTTGCGGGGGGGGGGGGGGAGCGAGAAATAGAGTGTGGGTTGAATATAGACGAGGTTTCAGTTCTACAAGAGGGGAAGAAAGTTCTGGAGCTGAATGGAGGTGATATTGCAGAACATAAATGTAACTGATATCAATCAACTAAACACACACAAAAATTACAATGGTAAAATTTTCTTAAAAAAGGAAAGTACACTAAAAAAGAGAATATACTCATCTGTCATGTAAGAAGCTCTGGGTCTGATACCCAGCACTAAATAAATAAATTCACATTGGTCACTTCAGCTGACTGCAGAGACATTGCCCAGAGCAAAGGGACCAACTGAATGCTTGACCACAGGGATCAACTGAATGCATAAACTTGGCGGCTGAGTATTTGGCCAGCTTGTTAGCAAAGCCCCACAACCTGTGGACACCAGAGACTTCCACAGGCCCCAGCAGAAAAGACTGAGAAGCCTGAGTCCAAAACTAACAGCAGTCCCCTCTCCTGTTCAACTGACCCTGCCCCTAAGCTTAGGTTACTCCCTAAGGCTGGCAAAGGGAAACAGATCTCTCCTTTGGTTAAACAACCATAGAGCAAATGAATTGTTTCAAGGCCCTTTGAGCAAAAGCATTCAAGTCTCCTTAGTCAGGAGGTAGAAAGGTTTACGCCCTACCAGTATTCACTACTTGACACATTTGAGCGTTGAGGCAGAACTCCTCCACAGGCTCTCCCTTGCTTCTTAGTTTTCTTCAGACTTGATTCAAAATAGGAAACACACGCCATTCGCTTTATAACTCGGAGGCATGCACAAACACAAAGGAAGAATAGCAAAGCTGAAAATCACGTCAAACAAATGTCAGTGCCATGTGCTTAAGGTGTGGCAGGGTGAAGCTGAGCGGTAGCACGCCGGCCTAGCAGGCGCAAGGGTCTGCATTCGATCCCAGTTTGGCAAAAGTCAAACAAAATAAATATAGGAGAGAACAGAGAAGTCAGGTAGAAACACTCCAGGAAGTCACAGAAGAGTTCACACTCCAGACTTCTCAGGTGGCTCTCTCTAGTCACATTTCTGGGCCTCAGCTTACCCCACAGGCTTTCAAAAATGCATGAACACCAAGAAAGGCCTAGTGTTGAAGTCACAGGACCTGCCAAGCGTTGGGTGCTAACTGATGGCAGGGACACAGGGAGAGGGTGCCAAGGGAGTATACATTTCCTTAGCTGTGCTAAGTGAAATAGTAGCTACAAAGGTTAAGCCTGAGGGAAGAGGAGGACAAGGGAGGAGGCAAGGTCACGAAAAGGACACACAATCCACCCAAGCAGAGCAGAAAATTCCAGAACACACACACACACACTTACGTCTGTGCTCCAGAGGTCTCTTACCTGCTTGTTGGGGTGAGATCTGTCAAAGCCCAAGAGGAGGTTGGAGGCTTTGCTGTGGAGGAGGAGGTCAGCAGCCCGGAATGGGACGGAGAAGCCATGGATAGTGCTACAGAAGTCAAAGGTGATCCACAGGTACTGGGCATAAGCATCTACAAAGATGTACTGCAAGAGAGAACAGGCAAGGTCAGAGCAACCTCTGGCCAGAGCCACTCAACAGGTCCCTAAACCTTGTGCAAGTGCCCCCATGTTGGTCTCATCCTCTATCTCTGCATCACCTGGCCACCAAAAGATGCTGGATATATCAAACCAGGTTCAGTTAAGACGGATGCATGGCTGGGAGATAGCTCAGCTGAAAGGTTCTTCCTTTGCACACACTAGGACCTATCTTTAAAAAAAAAGTGGGGCAAGCCTGAGGACCAATACCAGAGGTTGTTCTCCAGTCCTCACAAGACAGAGAGAGAGAGAGAGAGAGAGAGAGAGAGAGAGAGAGAGAGAGAGAGAGAGAGAGAGAGAGAGAGAGAGAGAGGAGAGAATAGACAGGCCCAGTGAGGTCACGAGGGGAGCTTGTTTAGCCGGGTCATAAGGCTAGTCAACTTTTCTGGTGTTTTTATTTCTTCCCATTACTTGGCCATTCTTGCTCACTGGCACGCCATTTAGACACAGTCAGAAAGTGGCTATTGGCAGCCAGGACAGAGATAGTCTGTCCTTCAGATTGCCTGGACCTTGATGGGGGTGCCATCCCTCCACCCATCCTCCAGGCAACCACAGGTCATCCTTTTCCTGGAAATCATTAAAATCTCTCCATATATGATAAGCAGCCCATCCTTGCTATAATGCCTGGTGACTCCGTAGCCCTGGGGAACCAATTGTGCTGCCAGGCACACTCTTGAGACCCGGCTGAAGCAGCTATGGGAAGCAGAGGCTATGCCTTGTTTCACTTCTTAATAGGTCACTGACTTTAAACAAGATCTACTGGGCCGGAGACAGCTGCCGCCTCAAGATTTCCTGGGGACCCATCGAAGGTAGTGCAATTTAACATGTGAATCCTGCAGACTCCATCAGTCATAAGCTAGGAGTGCTGTAGCAAAAATCCTCCTCTGGGCATGCCCAGAGGTAGGCACAGATGAAGGTCAAACAGCCAGTGACACAGGCAGAGCACTGGGAGAACCTGTCCAGACCATAGTATCAGAGCTGACGCTATATGGAGGGGGTCACTGTAGGGTGTCTGCATTGGTTTGCTTTCTGTTGCTGTGCTAAAACCCCAACCAAATCCAACCTAGGGATGGTGGGGGATTTATTTGGCTTTCTCATGCCCATCATTGAGGGAAGTCAGGGTCGAAACTCACGTAGGATCAGAGGCAGAAACTGTGGAGGCTGGCTTGCTCCCATGGCTTGTTCAATTGGCTTTCTTATACAAGCCAAGACCACTTGCCTAGGAGTGGCACCACCCACAGAGGGTTAGGCCCACCCACATCAATTTATTAAGCATGAAAATGCCCCCACAGACTTGACTAGAGACCAGTGTGATTGAGGCTCCCTCTTTCCAGATAGCTCTAGCTTGTGTCAAGTTGACAAAAGCTAACTAACATGGCAGGCATAATGTCCACAAGGAACGAACAATCACGCCTGGGATAATGTAACTTTGGGTACAGAGTAGGGGCTTAGGCACTATTGTACAGGTTTAATGACAGGCTCAGAGGCCTAAGAAATGAACGAGTCTAGGAAGCTCAAATGAGACAGGAGCAGGGTGGGGTGGGATGTGGGGGAAGCGGCCGTGCTCCCAGAAAAGCAAGAGTGGCCCCGAGAAGCAGGCATTGAATAAGAAGTAGAGCAATAGGGATCTAGCACCAGCCACAATCAGCCCTTCACATTCTAGAAGACAGCCAATTCCAGGGCATTCCCCTACATGACAGACGAGCTTCCTGCTCCAAACCCTTCTCGGTAGCCTACACAGGAGCCGCTACCCTGCACTGGCTCCCACCTGGCTCTCAGTGGTCCCTCCTGCCTTCTCCTTTGCACATCTCGCCTGTGCTGTTTCTCTTGGACTTCCTGCCCCAGCATCTAAGGTAAATCTCACACTCTGCAGAAGCCTAATTAAATCTAAGAAAAAGGTAGTAAATGTTTTGAGAGCAAAAACTACTCCAAGCAAACTCGGTGCAATAAAAACAATTACGATCCTAGCAAGAGCATCATAATTCCCGCCATGGATGTCTTCCTTAGAAACAGCCTGCCCTCCTGCTCTCAACCCATCTTGGCTCCTCGGAAAGGTGGCACTTTCAGTTAGCAAGGACTGTTCCAGAAATCTGTTTCATGCCTTTCTCCAGGATCACATTTAATCTAAAATACCACCTAACTAGCCATTTTTATGATAAGGCCGAATGGTTTTTCGGTTTGTTTGTTTCTGGTTGGCTTGGTTTGCTTGTTTTTTTTTTTAAGAGCACTTGCTCCACACCAGGCAGGGAACTAGAAGTTTCCCAGGCCGTGTCTTGTTCAGACTGTTTCTCATTCACAGTGACTTGGTGTTTTGGGTCACCTTGTCACACCCCCTCTTAAGAACGAGGACACTGAAGCTCACAGCAGCTTGATTCCCCCAGATGACGCGGGAGCAGAGTCATACGCAGCTGCTGCAGAGCCCGGTTTCTAACAGTCCATCAATCCTTTCTGCTCTCCGAACCAAAGACAGCACTTCCTGATATGAGAGCATTTCATGGTGTGATTTAACTCACTCATGTGCCTCCTCCTCAGATGCTCCTCAGCTGTTCCCTGGAAACCTGTCTTCCTTCACCTTTTGCAACATCCCTCTGAAGCCTCCCTGTTCCTCCAATGACAATCCTGGACTTTGATTCTGTGCGGATTCTTCATCTTACACACACACACACACACACACACACACGCACGCACGCACGCACGCACGCACGCACACACACACGCACGTACCACCTTGGAAGCTTAGTCTTATGCCCTTTCCTAATGCAGTATTTCTTCCATACAGCCTCCAGAATGAATACTGAATGCTTGTTACAGTTTGGATGTGGTCTGTCCCACTAAGGTTTACAAATTACACGTTTGACCTTCGATGATGTTAAGTGATGGATGAGACTGAAGGAGTCACTCAGCCAGCAAAGTCCTTGTGCAAGCATGAGGAGCCGAGTTCCGATCCCAAGGGGGTCACATAAAAAGCGAGGTGCCGTGGTTCCTCCCTCTAATCCCATCACTGGATACTGATGAGGTTTCATTTTCCACTTTTTTTTCTCTATTCTTTCTTCTCTGATACATTGCACATATCAGAAGAAGTCACATTTCCCAAAAAATGTTCTTGCTCCCTAACTCAAAGCTCCTTGCAGGGCTCCCAAGTCCAAGGTGAAAGTCAATCTCCTCCACCTCCAGATGGTAGTCAGGGTGGCAATGCAGAACACCCATCCTGCCCAGATGCCATCAGCCAGCTCCCTGGAGTCTCTCCCTGCCCATGCCTTCCTCCTGCTTGCATGCTCCTACCAACTCTATTCCCCTACTGGCAACAAACATCCCATCCTTGAAGCCCCATTCCTAACCCTCAGTGCTCCCTAAGGGCCTCACTACCTCACTTACCCCCTGCTCCATTTAGAGATGACGTCACTCTTCACCCAGCATCTCATACACTTTGGTGATATGTCACATGTCAGAGACATATGTCGCATGTCATACACATATGTCACATGGCACACACATGGCAGGAAAGAACCGAATGCCTGGTTGCTTTGGCACCTGGTGGCCAACCCCACAGATGGGCTATCAGACCTGACTGACTAGCTGCTTCCCGAAGTGAGGCCTCAGGAGCATCTCTGACTACTAGAACTTCAGCAGCCTCTTTGTAAACACTTCATACCCCAGGGTGCTTCTGGGATGATCAAGTTTTTTGCAGACTTGTCACAAGCTAGAGTCATCAGAGAGGAGGGAGCCTCAGTTGAGAAAATGTTGCCCTCCATAGGAAATGGGCATCCGGTAGGTCATTTTTGTAATTAGTGACTGGCGGGAGAGGGCTCAGCCCATGTGAGTGGCTACACTCATGGGATGCTGGTCCTGGGTTCTATAAGAAAGCCAGGCTGAGCAAGCCTTTGAAAGCAAGTCAGTAAGCAACCCCCCTCCATGGCCTCTGCATCAGCCTCTGCCTGAGGTCCCTGCCTTGAGTTCCTGTCCTGACTGCTGTTGATGATGAACTGTCTGTCACATGGGAATGTGGGGGGAAGAAAGCCTTCCATCCATAGTAGCTCCGAAACATGTTGTTCCATCACAGCAACAGAAACCCTAACTAAGACAGCAAGTTACAGAATTTATCTACACAATGGACTTTCTCCAGTTTTGATGCAGGAACCCAGGTATGACGGATGATGAGTTAAAAGCAGAGAAGGCAAGCAGGAGAAAAAGGAAACAAACTGTTTACTATTCCCCTAGCTCCATGCACAGCCTGGAAAAGGACAGGATCCATCTGCACTCCTGCTAAGATTAGGCTGTAAAACCCAACTGTGCTCCAGCGGCCCAGCGATGAGTTTGGTCCCAGCACCGTACTCTTGACAGCAAGGCACCCAGCCTTGCATGGCTTTTCTCAGGAAGTGGTAAGGCTGGTGGGGCAATATTTGCCTTCCAGAGAACAAAGGTAAAAGTAAGAGGCGCCATCAACACAATTGGTGTCATCACTTCCTTCCGGGGACATCTGGAGAGGGTGACAGTCTTACATGGGGAAGTAGCCAGGCGACAGTAAAGTCTCACTCTCTCTTTATTATGAAACTCACCTCCAGCTGTCATTATGTTCTCCAAAAGGCAGTTGCTTTCTTTCCTGGGTCCACAGCCTTGCCAACTGCAGAGCATGCATGGCCAGCTCACCATGAGAAACCTAAGATGCATGCCAGGCACCTGAACTATAACACACTGCCCCGCCCCTCCATGCAATGCCTAAGTCTCTTTATAGTGATCAGTCAAGTATCCCTACTTCCTTCTTGTCCCAACATAGCAGGTGCTCTCCACCTTCTGTAGACCAAATGCTGCAAAACTCAGGTCCTCTGCCTGCTCTGTGTTCATGGGAGCCCGGTGCAGCCTTCCTGTCTTCAGCCTTGTGATCCACACAGGTCTACATAACCAGAAAAGGGTAGGAAGGCACAACTTGCCCACATCTGGGCCCTGAGCTGGAAAGGGAACACTGACACTATAAAAGTAGAGTCCAGGGCGAGGAGGGAGGCTATGAGGCCAAGTCTTCAGCCAGAGTCAACTCTGAGATGGAGTGGAAATCTAGTGGTGATAGTCATAATAGGGAAACACACCCTGGTAACACAAGCAAGTCTAAGCATAGTTTGTTTCTTGAGGAGCAAGGAACACAGAGAACTAGCCTGAAGCAGCAGCCAGACCCCTAGCAGGCCAATCCTAGTTGGAGCATCTTACGCCTTACAATCTAGGTGGCCGCTCTCCACCTCTAGGAGCCATCCTGACTGGCCACCCTGACTGACTAGCTGCAGGAGGTGAGTGCTAAGGCTGGTGGAGACTAGGTCCAGTTCCTGCTATTTCTCCTTGTTTTCCCCTTGGGAAGTGTACATATAGGTCATCAGATAGGGCTGATTATTTACTCAGCAGGTACCAGTAGTGACTAAGCTAGTCTGTGGTTTTTTTTAAAGGTCTGTACCAGCCCGTAAACAGCCACTGCCTGGAAACCTCCCAAGTGCTTCCTCATAAAGCAGTAGAGGTCACACCCTTATGGAGGAGGGGAGGGGATATGGAAGGAGGGAGTTTGGCAGGGAGAATGACAGGACCCCTTCTCCACAAATCCAGCATCTAAAATGACCCTGACTTTGGTCAGGGTAACTGCATGGGTTGCTAAATCTTTTTAATGCAGCCCCTGCTAGGAGACCCAAGGCCATCTGAGAAACCAACACCAAGGCCTTGGAAAGATCCGGTCTTGGCTCAGTGGGCAATTTCTGCCCAGGCAGAATGCAGCAGCTACCCTCACCTCAGGGAACTCTTACTACAGCTGAGGCAGCTCTCTACCTAAGCAGTTCCCACCCCTGGACACACGGGTCCAGTATAACTCCCAGAGCAAAGAGCTACCAAATAGCAGGAAAGCCTAGCAGGTTGTCAGGTTCCCTTCCTGCTCCGCTAGCTCCACCTGCCTATAGCCCAGGGATAAGGTCAACACTTAGTCCAAAACAACTGCCTGAGGGCAGATCAAAGAAGAAAGGCAGCTAATTGAGGAGACAGCAGAGACACAGCCACACCTGCTTCTTGGAGTTTCTTTTCTATAGCCATATAGGTTCAGAAAAGAGGGAAAGAGAAATGCATGCACACGAGCACACACGTGCACATACATGAACACACACACACACACACAGAGGCAGGCACATGGTGATGGTGCCAACAAAAGCAATAGTTCAGCGGGCAATCTTGGAGGCCCAGGATTAGCACCGTGAACCTGAGAAACGTTCCAGCCACCAGTGAGTCTGACAATATATTGGTTGGCAGATTTTCTGTGGTTGAACCCGACCTTGTTTGTCCAAAAATCCTGCCTGACCAGTATTTGGTCTGATTATGCAAAGATCCACCTTGAGAACTGCATTCTGTCACCAATTCCCAGGTAAGACAGGAAACAGTAGCTGGTGTACTCCAAGGATGACAAAGGGCTCCAAGGCCCAGCCCCTTCAGTACAGCCATCCTCCCAGAAGGCAGTGTTCCTGAGACAGTCTCCTTACCCGCTTGTTATCAGCAGGGCTGTGGTAGAACTGAGAGATCACTGCTTCACTGCTGTTTCCCACGCCAAAGTTCAGCTTCCCTGAAATCCTATTGAATGATTTTCCGTAGTCATAAGACACGTATACCTGGAACACACAGAAAGGGAAAAAGAAGAAAGGAGTCAGTGAGATGCTCAACAGAAGGACCTCTAATTGCCCTCCACATCCCAGCTTCCCACTCCAGACACCAAGAGAGCACGATTCCCTAGGAGCCCATGATAGCATGAACTTCTGATTCAACCACATGACCCACAAAGGGGATGCAGGGGACTGCTGTAACTGTCCTCAAAGTTGGGGGGCGGGCCTGGAAGGTAGGAAGTATGAGACTCTGCAGCTACCCCTGCACCTGGAGCACACAGTCCTCTCACTCCAGAGGTGAGCCAGAGCCCCAGGAGCAGCTGGCAAACGCGAGAATAAAAAACACCGCCTTCCTGCTGGCTACAGTTCAGGTGCAGACCAGACAGAATGCACTCTGAGAGGGAAAGGGCTCAAAATTTGTTTTTTGCATCTTCTGAAATGTCCCCAAAAGGTAATCAGGATAATTGAATTCTTCATCTCTTGACCAGAAAGATGCCATTCTATACCCGAAGAGAGAAACGCATCAAAGGCTCCCAGTGAGATGGAAAGGAGAAGTTGCCGAGTGATAAAACGTGCACAGAGGTTAAGATGCCAGCAGGCTGGGGGTGGGGGAGCTCATTGGTACAGTGCTTGCCTAGTATACGCTAGATCCTAGTTCTAACCCTAGCACAAGCGTATACACATACACACTTAGAGACACACGATCAGTACCAGAACCGACCCCTGCACTGGTGTTTTGTGACTCTACTGCATGGGAAACCACAGGGGCAGCAGCAAGCCTCCTGGACCCTGCCAACAGACTTGCTTCTCCGCTGCCTCCTGGCTTCTGGTGATACAGTAACCACAGAGACACAACCTAAGAACAGTTGTCATCTACCCATGATGCACAGAGCCAATGCTGATCCCATCACAGCAACCCTCCCTGGAGAGTCAGTGCAGAGAAGACCATGGGGCTCACTAGATTTCGGACTTGCCCAGGTCACAACCTAGAAGTCTTCAAGGCAAGGAGCTGAAGAGACAACACAGTGGTTCAAGAGCACTTGGCTGCTCTTCCAAAAGAACAGAGTTCAGTTCCCAGCATCCACATCACGGAGCTCACAACCAAACACTTGTAACTCCAGCACCAGGGGTCTGATACCCTCTTCTGGCCTCCACAAGTACCTGCACATGCATGAGCATACACATGAATAAATAATAAAAATAATTCTAAAGGAAAAATACAAAACAACAAACAAAAAACCCAGGGAGAAGGTCCCTGACCGGGCTGCCTGCCTTCAAGCTAGTGATCTCAACACCACCAACTATTATCTCAGGTCATGAAGCATAAAATGGATGCTGTGGGGGTATTTTCAACCTAGATTTTACTACCTGTGAGATATGGAGTATTAATATAAACAAAGAAATGAAAAACAAACCTGTTAGGTGATGATTGCATTGTTAATTTTTCAATTATTTATGGGAGAGATAACTGAGGAAAGCAGGGAAGAAAAACAGCAGGTAATTTCCAAGGAGAGACTGGCTAGACTCAACCCAGAGTTGAGTTCATCCCAACTTTTGAGTTGCCATCTCCGCCCTTTTGATTCAACTGCAAATAAGCAGTTGAGGGTTTCACAGGAGCCAAGTTGGGCACTGAGCACCAGACACACGGAAACTAACAAAAGACATGGTCATCAGACAAGGACGGGCCTGTGAATGTGTGAACGCTTGCTTGTTAATGAGGCCATGAACAAACTGTAAAGGACAGGAGGCTGCACACGGGGAACCGAGACCGAGGAGGGCCATTACCATTTAACACATGTCAAGGTTAAGGGAGGCAGGGTGTCTCTGCCTCTAACTGGGTCATCTCAGAAAGAACAGTGCGGCCACAGAGGCAGCTGTGCCCAGCTAGCAGGTCGATAGTTCACAGATAACTGAGTGGGTAAAAGAGCAAGAAGAACTTCCTGCATTCTGTTTGCCAAGAATAGACACGGTTTCCCAGGAAAGTTCGAGAGTTGTACAGCGCAAACTAATGGCTGCTTAAATAGGAAACCAAGCAAGGCTCCTTCCAACTCCAGTATCCTGTGATGTGATAATCCCCTGTGAGAGGCACAAATGGGATCCTATATTTACATCGAAGTGGTATTTTTTTCAGTATGTGCTATTCCCTCCTACACACTGCTCCTCTTCCTCCTTATAACTCTGGTAAGGAATCTTAGCTTCGGGGTACCTAGAGTTTACCAGTTAGTCAACAGACGTCCGTAATGAATAAATGTGATTATAAACGAAGGAATAGGTAAATGAACGCGCTGGATCAATGAACAAAGAGAGTGAAGTGAATTAACTGGTGAGTCACGGAGAAGACAGATCTCAGTAGCGACACTGGATTGGTTCCAGAGTCCCCATGGATACTAAAACCCAGTGACACACAAGAGAAAAAAATAGCACAGAACCTACATGCATTTTCCCATACACTTTATCTCTAAATTGCTTATGACAATTAAGACAACACATGTCTTATAATCTATGAATGAATACTTGTTTGTACTGCATTGCTTTAACAATGACAAGGGAGGAAAAAAAGTCTATTCACGTTCAGAATGGATACAACCCCCTGCCCTCACGTTTTCAGTCCACAATTGGTAGAATCATGGATGCCGCGCTTGCAGACACAGGACCTGCTGTAACTTTTGAGAGAACAAAAGCCAAGCGCCACAGCAGGAAATGACTAGTCCAGGGTCACACGGGTAGTAAGTGCCCAGGCTTTGCCAGTCTCTTGAAATTCCAAGCCTGCTTGTTTTTTAACTCTGCAAGTTGCCCTCCTACAGATGGTCCCTTTCTCCATACTTGGTGTCAGGAGTTAGAGCCAGCATGGAGAAAGGTCCTAGGCAGGCAGAATAAACAGACTTCCTGAGATTCTCAACGGTAGGACTGCCACAGTGCAGGTGGCAGTAAAACCTCTTCCTCGTGACACCTGCAAACAAGCCCAACCATCTCATGGGTCTGAGACTTAATAGAGGTTAAGAGGGAGCTGACAGGGACCCATCCTATACCTGAAGCCTATCACAGATCGCTCATCGACCTGCCTTGCCTCATCCAGGTTGAACAATTCCAACAAGCTATTTTTATCCTGTCCTTGTAATTTCTTACTTCTCTTCGGCAGAAACAGACTACGCTCAGGGCGGGGGCACAGTTATCCCTCCACAGTGACGACACACAAAAGCCCTCTGAGGGCTCGGTTAATTCTAAGAGGGACGGTGGCTTTGGAGTCTCTGTGCTGCACTCCAATTACCAATTCTAACTGGGGCTGTCTGTTGCTCATGGCAGCACGATGCTGGTGACTCACTGGCCACTGTCACTGCCAGGTGAACGGGAGCAGACACCCTGAGCTCGCTGTCAGCTGCCTGCACTGTTTGTTTTCCTCCAGACACCGGGTTCCCACTAATTAGTCCTCGCTGACCTCAATATGACACTGTTCCTTAAAGAACAACAACAAAAATCTAAAGTGGGAGGGTTCTAAACTGCCCCAAGGTTCCAATTAGATCACTTCCTTACCCATGAAGACAGTCCTTTGAAGCGAAGGCCCATGCAGCTCAGAATTATATAATAATAATGGAGGGGAGGAGGAGGAAACCCTGAAATGTCAGATGGCACCCCCTGCCCTGGCACCGCCCCAGGTCTTTTAGAGCACTGCTGTAATCTTAGCAGGCTTCACAAATGCCCAGGCAAGACACCGGCCAAACGCAGTTTCTGAGCAAGGTCTAAGCCTGGCATGGTAGTTCACATTATCATCCCAGGACTAGGGAGGCTAAGTCAAGAAGGAAAGAGTTCAAGGCTAACCCGGGCTGCATAGAAAGTTCCAGACCAGCCTGGACCACATAATGAGAGCATGCCCCAAAGAAAAAAGCAAAAGAAATGAAAATAATAATCATTATAATGATGACAATGATGACAATAATAAATTTTAAAAATTAAAAAAGTAATCTGGGGTAGTACCTAATACTCTTCATTTCTAAGTAGCTCCCAGAAAAACACTCATTTGAATGACTTACATACCATACTTTGGGTACCGTTCTAGTTGGCTTTCTGTTGCTGTGATAAAAACACTGACAGGAAGCATCTTAGGGAAGAAGAGTTAAGGTTAGGGTTTCAAAGCAAAAATTTCAAGGCAAGAACCTGGAGGCAGAAACTGAAGCAGAGGCTAAGGAGGAGTGCTGCTTACGGGCTTGCCCTCCATGGCTTCCTCAACCTGCCTTTCATACAACCAACCAGCCCAGCAGCCCAGGGGTGGCACCACCTACAATGTTCTGAGCTCTCCCACATAAATTATCAATTCAAACAATGTAGCCACAGAATGGCCTACAGGCCAATCTGATGGGAATGTTTTCTCAGTTGAGGTTTCCACTTTCCAAATGCCTCTAGCTGATGTCAAGTTCCCAAAAAACTAACCAGTTACAGATACCAAAGTTTGAGAATTGGGGTGGTTGTTTGTTTTGCAATACTGAGAATAAAACTCAGAACCTTGAACACCCAGGCAGTTGTTTTACTAACCATTGCACTACACCTAACTGAGCAATACACAGCACCCCAACCAGAGACCTGAGTCCGTTGGGATCAATAATCATGGACTAGAAGCCCCAATCCTGTGAGTCAAAATAAATTTTCTCCTTAAAAGTTGATTGTCTCAAGTATTTTGTTATAGTAACCAAAAAAAAAATGACTAAGATAGTATAAATTATGTGGCTCATTATATATAAATGGCAGAGCCAGGGTTCCAACCCAAGCATTGGGATATAGAGGCTCTCCATACTATTAGCAAGGATGGGAGTTCTGCTATCTAGTTGATCCAGGAGGGAGCCAATCATGTCACACTAGTCTAGGGACAAAAGGAATGAGTCTTCTTATCCATGCCGTCCCAGTCGATTCTGATCCTCTGGTGGATATTGTCCCCAGGTAGCATTTTTGGTCAATTATGTTGCACCTAGATACTTCATTACTTCATTATTCCTGCTGGTAGTTGAGTGATTATTTGATTCTTTTCTTTCTTTCTTCCTTCCTTTCTTTCTTTCTTTCTTTCTTTTTTTTTTTTTGGTTTGGATTGGGGGGGTAATTTGTTTTCTGAGATAAGAACTCTCTCTGTAGCTTGGATTAGGCTTGAACTTCCAATCCCCCTGCCTCAGCCTCTTGAGTGCTTCTATCATAGGCCTGTGCTACCATACCAGGTGGCACATGAGTACTCTCCAAAACGCATCCTCAGAAAGCGGAAGTAAAGAACTGGGACGAGTTGAGATAACCCATCCTGGGTTGCAGTTCACCAACTCGTGGCAGGAATAGCTGGCCTTTGCCGGAGACGACACTCGGCTGATGATAGCTGATGACAGGTGGCGTGGTTTGGTTTGGCATAAGAGCAAGCCATCTGGAATGCCAGTGTCCAGGCCCACCCGTGTTTACCTACAGAATATTATAACCTCAGCCATTCTCTCTACTTCATAGGTTCCTTACCTGTGTGCAAGCTCTTCCCCTTCAGACAGGGGCTTTCTGAAGCACCCTTCCCGTCCTCCTGAAGGAACATTTGAATCATTCCCTCACCAGCGCCACCGACTCTGCCTCTGAGTCACAGTTTATTTTTGCACTAACTTTTCACATCCGAACATCTCGGTGTCGGCTGCCAATTCTTTAATGCGGTTTGTCCACGGAGGGAAGAAAATTCTGCCATATCTATTTATTAACTCTGGACATTAAGTTTCCTTCCCATTTAATCTTCCCTCACACGTCACTCCGGCATAACAACTTCAAACGGCCAACAAGATCTTCAGAACATGTACTCCAACATTTCCACAAGGTGGGAGCTGAGCTGGATAGGCCACTAGTTCTTGAATGGTCAACGCTCCTTTGGGCAGACTGACGGGATCTGAGAAGTGAACTTTCTAAGTCAAATCCATGGTTGGTCCCACATTTCCATTACACGTCCCTACTCCACCACAACAGTGACCTGTTGTGAATTCATTTGTGCCCCTAAGCACTTTTACATGACCTTCAAAAATGCAAAACAATGCTTAAACATCTTTACCCATTTTGCAATGACAAACATTTCCTGGACAGGGAATTATTTTTATGCACAAACACCTTGAAGATTTCTCAATACAGTATAGCATAGAGGTGACTTCTGGGCCTAAGAGGGACTCCTAACAACAGGCATTAGACTAAAGATTTACACCGGTAACTACGGAGCATCCCAAGGACAGCAGGCACTCACACATAGCCATCCGTGTGCTTACAAACCTTGAAAATATTTATTTATAAATCAGCCTAAATTGTCGCTCCCAAACAAGTCCAGCCTTGTTCAAGAGCAAAACACCAAGACTAGCCATTATATGCATTATCCCATGATCCAGGGCTCAGAATGTTCCCTAGGCAGAGCTCTGCTGCTCATGGCCAGCCCTTCTTCAAGCCTCCCTTGCTGTGCTTGCCCTAATTAACTGCTCTGGAAAACATCCCAAGACTCACACTGACTACATCCAACCCAGACAGTGCATACACTGACGGGGGCTCTGAGACACCCAATGTACATCCACAAACCACAAGTGTCCTTTAAAACACATGTGAAGGCATCCTCTGACCAGAATGCAGAGCCAGGGCGGGGGAGGGGGGAGCGTGCAGGAGGCGGGAATACAGCGTGTTCTCCACAGCTTATGAAGCTCACCCTTATGAAGAAGGCAGTCACCCACCCCAAGGCAGGGACTATTGCTTTGCCCGCAAGGAGATGCCTGGACTGCAGACTTGGAAGCCAAGGACCAGCTCTGACCCTAATCCTAGATATTTTTTTTTGAATTTTCAAGACAGGGTTTCTCCATAGCTTTTGGTTCCTGTCCTGAAACTAGCTCTTGTAGACCAGGATGGCCTCGAACTCACAGAGATCCTCCTGCCTCTGCCTCCTGAGTGCTGGGATTAAAGGCGTGCGCCACCACCACCCAGCCTAATCCTAGATTTTTATTTGGCCTAAATGGTACTTGTAAGAGCTACCCTTTAGCTGCCAACTGGTAAGACTTAGCAGCTTTACACAAAGAGACCTCTAGGCTGGGGGCAAAAGCTCAATGGTAGAGAGGTAGCCTAGTGTATGCCAGGCCCCGGGTGCCATTCCCAGCGCCACGAAATAAGTCAAAAGACCTGTGACCTTCTGTTGAAGTCAGGAGATCTGGCTATACTGAACCAGTAACCTGCATGGCCTCCAGGACATAGGTAGGACCTATTCACCACAGTCCTGAGAAGTATTTCTGCTGCTTGCTAGACCACTAACCAAGCATCAACCAGAGACAGAAGGTCTTTCTTGAGCCTATGTATCTTTTGAAGGTGCGGAAATGGCCTACTGCCCAAGACCATGGACTTAAGAAAATAAAAGAGACACTCTTTATTATAAAGAACTTGGAAGTGCTGGACATGATGGGACATGTCTTTAATACCAATGCTCAGGAGGCAGGAGCAAATAAATCTCTGTGGGTTCAAGGCCAGCCTGGTTTATATGGGAAGCTCCAGACTAGCCAAAGCTATATAGTAAGACCCTATCTAAAAAAAAAAAAAAATTGGGGGTGCCTTCCCTCCCATCCTGGATCTGAGATTCTTTCAGTTCTTCACAGTATCTAGCTAAAACAACATTATCAACAGAAACAGTGGAAATAAACACGGTAGTTTATGCTCATAATCCCAGCCCTAAAAAGACTGGGGCAGGTTGCTATGAGTTCAAATCCAGCCAAGAGACAGTTCTAGACACTATGGAGAGTGCTGGAGAGAGAGGCCCTGTAACAACAACAACAACAACAACAACAACAACACACACACACACACACACAAAACAGATAGACAGACAGACAGGATGATAAAGAGAAGATGGATAGACAGATGATACAAGACAGATGATTAATAGATACATAGACATATAGGAGACATATAGCTAGAACATAAATATACATCCTGATGTTGGGATAATATATAAGTAAAGGAGGAAGAGAATGGATCTGTCAACAGCTCATCAGCTAGTCATTATCTGCATTATCCCATGCTCCAGGGCTCCGGATTCCCTAGGCAGAGCTCTGCAGCTGATGGCCAACCCTTTGTCAAGCCTCCCTTACTGTGCTTGCCCTAATTAACCTTCTAGAAAACATCCCACGATGTTGACATACGGAAAAGACAGACCAGTTTAACTCTCTCTGGATCAGCTCCAAGTTGCTCTGCCCTGGAGTGCTCTTTGGCGCCTTGTAAAGCTATGAGTGCAGACCACCTGTGATGTCTCAAAAGTCATCCTGCACTGTGCACATCTGCTTGGACAGCTCCACTCTGGTCTCAAAAGTCATCCTGCACTGTGCACATCTGCTTGGACAGCTCCACCCTGAGTTCGGCATGCAAGGGTCACATGCATTATTTTCTGTATCTCTTCACTGCCATACAGTTCATCTCATCCATTCTTTAACTACCCACTATTTCTTCTCTGACCTGACAACCCGAAGGCTCAAAAAAGTCATTCCAATAGCACCCGGGAGGGCCCAGCACCCGGAGATACTTACATCACTGCTCTTAGGCCTCGCCAATGCCAGGCTGTCTCGGGCTAATGCCACGATCACGTTGCTTTTCTCTCCAGCCCAGTGCACCACCATCTGATTGTGAGAGTCATTCAGACTGACCTGAAAGAAACCAAAAGGAAATCAAGCCCTGTGGTGAGTGACAGGCACACACATTTCAAACCAAGACTCCTTCCTGGTCCCCTCTGCCACTCAGATTCTTAGATGTGGTGATTGGGGTCAGGGCAGCCTCCCCTCGTTGCTCACCAAACTCTTCCATTAGTACCTTCCCCAAGACGAATCACCAACCCATCCTACACTCAGTTATACTGTAGATAACATCTCCTGGGGACAGGACTTCATAAGGGACTCCTCTGCTTTATTTCATCCTTGGTGACATCACTCCATGTGTGTGGTGTGCACGAACACGTCCGGTTCATTCAAAAAAAAAATACTCACCATAGGCTGGGAATAGTGGGGTACAGAGGGGATAGTTAATGGAAGACAAGGGATAGATGGAGGAAATAACTTTTCATATTTAGATTTAGTGCATGTGTGTGTGTGTTCTCAGAGGATATGCTATAGAACATGTGCAGAGGTCAGAGAAAAGGAAAACTTCCTGGAGCTGGGCCTCTCCCTTCACCATGTGGGTTCTAGGAATTGAACTTGGGTTTTCTGTCTCGGTCACAAATACCTTTACCCACCGAGCCACCTCACCAATCAGAAGGAATAACTTCTAACATCCTATAGCACCTGTAGGAAGACCATGATTGACAACAACAGTTGATTGTATTCAAACCAGAGAAGATGATAAATACTCTCAACAGAAACAATTGACTGTCTGGGGTGATGGACCATCCATTCTCTGACCATTACCTGCAGGTGCCCCTTATCTGACCATGACACACACCCTGAAACACCAGACTGTTTGTCTGTATGTGTCTATTAAAAATTCTATAATTTTTTTTTAAAATCCACAGGCCAAAAGGCCACATACTTTTTGAACTTCTTTCTAAACAAGTGTGTCAGGAGGGAGCATTGTTACTCAACTTTAGGTAAGAAGAAAAGTTGAAAGAAAGACTTGCTTATGCAATTTCTCTACTTTGATGGCCGTTTGGGGTTTTTTGAGATGGTCCCTCAGTGATCGTGATCCTCCTGCCCCGGCCTCCCGCAGTGCTGAGGTAGCTGAGTGTATCACCTGACCTTTAAGTTTATTTTGTCAGTGTCTCAAATAAGGAAACGTTACTCAGATCTAAACGGAAGTAGCCTTTAGATTACTGCAACAGTAGCTCCCAGACTTTCAGGTCTGCAAATCAGCAAAATAAAAACAGAATAAATAGGCTAACTGAGGTCTGAGGGCCATTTGTATTTTGCCTGATGTGGATACGGATAAGCCGCCGTGTCACAGCTTCTCTCTCTCTCTCTCTCTCTCTCTCTCTCTCTCTCTCTCTCTCTCTCTCTCCCCCCTCCCTCCCTCCCCCCTCCCTCCTCATTCTCTTTCTCCTTTCCTTCTTTGAAACTCACTAAGTAGCTCAGGCCAGTGTCAACATTTGTTGACTTTTGATACAGTATCTAACATTCATTAGTTAACAAAAGACTACGCTTAAATACAGAGTACACCAGTGTGCACAGAAAACCATGTTTGTCATCCCAGCCGCCCAGGAGGCTAAGGTAGGATCACCATCACCAGTCCAAGATCTACCAGGGCTTCAGAGTAAGTTCAAGACAAGTCAGGACAGCTCAGAGCCTGTTTCAAAGTGATGGGGTCGGGGAGATGGGATGGAGGATGACAGAGGACGGAGTGAGATAGAGCTCTTCATAGAATTGAGAAAAGGGCAAAATTTGCTGAAGTTCTTACACATTTTTGAAAAAAGGACACCTGACAGCAGCCTTCTTTTCATCAAGATGGATGACAAGAACCCCCAGCAATGTCTGGTCATTCGGAAGGGGAACCACAGACGGTGGTGGGGCAATTGGCTAAGCCTCTTTTCTCCCTGGGCAGCCTTGTCCTCTGTGCCTCGTAGTTCAGGTTCCACGGTGGTCCCCGGATAGCTGTAGTGTCAGCAGTCACAGTTGGCCCCGAGAGCCAGTGTGGTAAAGTTTGTCCTGAGCTGCTGCTCTTGCTCTAGGACGTTTGGATTGGTTTCTTTGCATAAGAGTTCTCTGTGATTTCTGTCATGGTTTGTTTCTTTCTAGTAAACTTATTTGCTATGCTTGATGTAAATTTTGATTTTTTTTTTTAAGGATAGAAAAAATAAAGCCGGGCGATGGTGGCGCACGCCTTTAATCCCAGCACTCGGGAAGCAGAGGCAGGTGGATCTCTGTGAGTTCGAGACCAGCCTGGTCTACAGAGCTAGTTCCAGGACAGGCTCCAAAGCCACAGAGAAAC
>NC_022012.1:35932365-35937412 GCF_000317375.1 Microtus ochrogaster
CTCTCTCTCTCTCTCTCTCTCTCTCTCTCTCTCGCAGCTTTCTGAAGACACAACAGACTCTTGCCCTGACTGAGACAGCAAGGTATATCCCTGGGGCAGGGCTCCAGGGCTCTGAGAGACATCCTAGGGACCACTCCACCCACACAGTCCATTCGCTGGTGGTAACTCAGATCCCAATGCCCTAGAGGCAAATGGTAACAAGCTAGAAAGTGCCTGGGTGCCTAGGTTCTGACAGGCGGGGCTGCTGCTGATAAGAAACACTCACTCTGAACTTCTCAGATGGGCACTGCTAAGCTTTCAGGGTTTGTTTGATAAAACTAAGGAAGCATCTAAACTCGGAGTAAAGAACCACTCTTTTAGGTCACTTTTGCCTCATGGAAAAACTATCTGTGCGGCTTTGTTTCTCTCTTTTCACTATTCTGTCTCTCTGAATGCCTGTGTTCTCATCTTAGCTCACCATGCACTGACTGATGGGCATCCATTCCAAGACAGACTTTTCCAGAACACTGGAGCTCAAAAGTTACTGAACCTGTGCGGACACCAGCAAGCACCAGGGCCCCCTCTGAGCAGCAGGATGAGGCCTCCTCAAACCCAGCCATCCCACCGCTCCTGCTGAATAGTATCAGGAACAAGCCAGGTTGGACAGCCATCTGAAGACCATCACAGAACCATGTCAGGCCCTCGGGCGAGGAGGTCCGGCTTGAGGCACTGAGCACCTGCCTCTGAGCGTGGAGGGCTCACCCACCCGGGCCAACATCATCTCCTGGACTACTGAAGAGTTCAAGTTGAGTGAACCAACCCTTCTCACAGCAGATCTGGAGCAGAAAGCCTGCCCCCCTCCACAGCCTCTCCCTCTTCCTTTCTGTTTCTCCTCCACCCTGATGTGTTCCACCCACTCCTTGGGGGTGCTCTCAGATGTCACAAGGGAGAAGAAAAACACCTGGGCCACAAGCTTGGCAGCCAGCTCCAGTGAGGAGATAATCTGTAACGGCCCTGCTTCAGGTCATAAGCACCTGCATCTAATTTGATCCAAGAACAAACCGTTCAGATATATGTATATCTGAAGTGAGACCGCTTCAAATAAAAAAGACCCTTGATATTTTTTTTAGGAAAATATGTCATTCCAAAACCCCAGTAGATAAGTCCCCGCAAGCATCAAGAGAAACGTGCAAATCCAAAGCTCGAAATAAATTATTTAACTCAAAAAAGCTGCTAAGGGTCTCCCCCCAGCACCTCAAACCTCTTACTTCCTCTCCCCTTCTCTTCCCTCCCAACCTAGGCTTCCAGGAAGAAACTGGAAATACTGATGGATCAGAGATCACCAGCACAGGCACCTCGGGTCCTCGGGCAAAAATCTTCTCCCCTGCAAAACCATCTGCACCCTAGGAACCAGAAGGGAGCAAGGAGAGAACCACGTAAATGGCACTAGGGAAGGGGGTTAGGAACCTAGGAGCTTCATCCGAAGTTCACACGGGGTCTGGGATGAAAGGATCCTCCATATTCAATCCGGCCATCCTCAAAGCGGTGGGCACAGCCATCCCTCTGGCAGGTTAATAATCAGAGGACACTTTGAACAGGCTACAAAGTGGGAAGGGATCAGAGTGGAGAAGAGGTCTGACGACACTTGCTGAGGTCTTTGTAGCAGAGGGCATAGCTTTTGTTAACTGAGCCTACGGGATGAGAGATGAAATGGACACAAAGGAGAGGCATCAAAATATTTCAGGGGGTTCTCATAAAGGAAGCCTCTGGAGGGCAACCTTGGTGGAACTCTCTTTTCTTTTTTTTTCTTTTTTTTTCCTTTAAGCCTTTTCTATCTGATGTCCCCTATATTCCTAAGAGCAGACTGGAAAAGGGCAGCCCAGCGCATGGAAGGAGAAGGCTCTCTGGCAAGCAACGGCTTGTCCAAGGGTCACCAGGCACACACACAAACAGTTCCGCTCCTTGCCTTGGCAGAGACCTCAAGCATATCCAGTCATGAGAATATAACTCCCTGGTGAGTCACCACTAATCTTCAACACAGCCTAGGTGCCCATTCCCCCCACCCCCAGCACAGGACCAGAATCAGTAGCGGGAATCAATGCACCCCAAGGACAAGGGAGCCAGGGAGCCAGGATAGCGAGGCCAGCAAGCCATAAATTTTATTAAGGTCAAGACATGCAGGCTGCTTTCCTCCTCTCCGTGTCAGTCCTACAGGGAAAGGCAGGAAGCAGCCCCCAAAGGATTGTCTTGCCATCCTCCACGGACTGTGACCAAGAAACCAACGGCCCCAAGACAGCCCCCAACATCAGGAACCCACAGATTGCCGTGGCTGAGTCCCCTTAGTGGTGGCTTCCAGTTTGTTTGGGTCCTTTGCCCTCTTAACAGCCAGCTCTCCCTAATGCTCTCCCTCTAGACAGCTGCAGGCTTACAGACTGGTTCCCCCAGTCTCTCCCACTTAGTTCCACACACTGATGGAGGAGACACTGGCCTGCCAGGGGGTGGGAGGAAGTGGGAGTATGACTTTTCCAGGAACATAACCTTGGTATATAGTCAGTCATAACCATAACCCCAGGGTGTGAACAACCTTCCTTCTCTTGTCTCTGGTTCACAGGCGATAGCTGGAGCCTGATAAATGAGCCACAATTAATTGGGGCCATAAAGGCAGAAGGGAGGGGCCCGAGTGCCTTCGCTCAGAAGGCAGGGGAGAAAAAATTGCATGCCACAGGGATCTCTGAACCAAAACTTTATCTCGGATGACAAACTAAATCAAGTGGCCTCTCAGACCTCTGCTAGGCTCACAGGTAAGGGGGTTAGGAAAGCCCCAGGGGCCAACTGGTCCAAGATGAGAGCCCTAGAGGTCACCCAGCCAGGATCAGACCTCCAGAGGTCACTCATCGTAGGATCAAACCCAACACCAGAGGCCACCTGGCATAGGATCAGGAACCCAGAGCCCACCTGGTTGAAAAACAGAGACCTAGAGTGCCACTGACCCAAGAACAGAAGCACCTGCTTCGTCCCAGAAATACCTTATCAGAAGAAGGTAACCCACGAATGAGCATTTGAAAAACCCCAGAAGAGTCTCATCTAGCTCACTTATGATCTATAATGATGTATCTGGTCCATTCTCTTCCTTCCAGATTGTGAGAGGCCAACAAAACACTGTTTCTAGGGGGCTGAGGAGAGATCAGCACAGTCTTCAATGGGGCATGGACGCGGGGGGGGAGCTGTCTTCTGGCATAGCTGTTAATGAAGACTTCGCGCGATACTAACTCACTGCTTTAATACAGACAGACCTTAAAAAGAATGCCAGACGCAAAGGTCACATCCTGCACGACTCCATTTATATAAACCATCCCGGGCAGGTAAATCCACAAAGGCAGGAAGCAGGTGGGTGGCTGCCAGGAGGCTGAGGAGGAAGAGTGAAAGGAAAATCTGTGATTTGCTCTGGGACTAATGAGAATGCTGTGGACCTGGACAGAGGCAGTGGATGTACAATGCAGGGAATGCATCAAAGGCCACGGCATTTGCAAGGGCTCCTATGCGAATTCCACCTCGCTTTCTAAAACATTCCTATTACCTGCGTAGAGCACTCCACTCTCAAGTGCACATCCGGTATCTAGGAGCTCTACTCGTCACTGGTATGTATTTCCTGCCAGCTCACTGTGACTCCTCATGCCACCAAAATATGCAGCTGGCATGAAGCATCCAGGAGGCAGGCTGGAGCCTAGGTCTCTGGCTAAGGCAATACTTCACAGCCATGGGAGAGCATCCGTGGAGTCGGAGCACCCACGTCAACCTCACTGTCCCTGACTGGTGCAAGGGTCACAGGCTCAGGACTACTGCTTGCAGCAGGCTCCTAGCTATCATTGCCACCCACACCTTGACATAGCTCAAAGTCTTTACCAAACACAGGCACCCCTCGGTCCCCCAGCGTGCCCTAGTGATCCACAGAGGCACAATGACTGGCTTCTATTATTTGCTTACTCTTCAAAGTAGGAGAGAATCTGCTGTTATCCTCGGCTCTGGCTTGTTATAAATAGAAGGGAGGAAATAAGTGCTTGTGGTGTGAAGGAAGGGATGTACACTACACACTGAGGTCTGCTAGCTGCCAGGTACCCTGCGGGCTCTTGAATCACATCTTACTTCTGAGAGCGCACCAAGGGCTTCTGGGAGAAATTAAGGCTGCAGGTCTGAAGAGGGGATGAGGAATTCCCAAGAAAACCATCAAATTCTGTCTGGTCTTTGATACTTACTCGAGAGGATGGAGGTCCCTTCATGGAATGGCCCCACACCTCTCCCCAGTCATTTCTTCTGCCATGATCACCTTCACAGTGGCCAAACACAAGACTCAAGGAGTCCTAGGCACCCCAGCCTGACATCCTCCTGCCTCCTACACAGCTCCTTTTTAGAGTGCATTGCGAGGTGTTACAAGCGAGGCATCCCAGTCCAGCAGTCCAGTTCTCTGCCTCACTGGCCGTGAAATACAGAGAAGCCTTTTTAAAAATTCAACAGTGAGTGTAGAACAAACACCCTGATCCTTCAACTCTGAGGACAGAATCAGCAGCTAAAGCTTCCCCCACCAAGTAGCAAGTACATGACACCGGGGGTGGGGGCGGGGGGGGCTTGGGAATCAAAGATGGACAACCCATGCCTAACACCCAGGTTTTTGGTTTTTCTAACCAGGTGACCTAAATGTGAAGAATGCAAACTGGCTCCCAGTGTCCCCTTTCCAGACCAATTTCCCACTATATTTAGAAAGCTCATTACCCTTCTGGACTTGCTACCTCAGGAGAACTGAAATACCATTTATGAGTGCTCCCTGAAGACAGCCCTGTCCATGGGTTCGACATACTCACTTGACCTTGGAGTTGACTCAAGATGCAGCCTGCACTAAGTGAACTTGCTAACCACTTAAGGGACAAACTCACGTTGCTCATTGTGTAGGTGAGGAAACAAAAGAATGACCTTGAACTAAATTCTGGAATTTTGCTACCATCTTTATTAGAGCTATTAAAGTTGCCATAGATGGATGGGACAGAGTGATGGAGGGAGAAGGGAAGATGGAGGG
>NC_022012.1:35938058-35939341 GCF_000317375.1 Microtus ochrogaster
AAAAGGAAGGTCAGAGAACATCTAACAGCTGCTGACTGGAGAGGCTTCTCTCTGAGGATCTTACAGGGAACATCCCCAGTGCCCTGCATACAAACACAGCAAGCGTCCCCAGCACTATACACCAGAAGCTAATGCTCTCCTACCTTCTGTGGGGATTTCCGTCTAAAACCCAAAACCATTCATTCACTCCTCTAGAGACAAAAGTCCAGCTGTGTAACCCAGGAAGCCCTGGAACCTACCGCGAAGCTCGGGCTGACCTTGAACTCTCAATCCAGCTTCCGCTTCCCCCAAAGGCTCTTGTACTGCTCTGTTGGATGGGGGAGACAGCTCCAGACCACCCACTTTCCCCCTCTCCCCTGTTTGACTCTGTATAAATAGCTGCTTACTTTGTTCATTCAATAAATGTTTATTAAGCATTTACTGTAAACCAGACGCTGCACTAGGTGTTAGGAAAGCAGCAGACTGGCTGGTCTTGCCTCGCTTCTCTTAAATTAGTAGAGGAAAGAAGCACCAAGTAACAAACTTAATGAGTGCTTAAACTGCAGTTGTCAAACAGGCCCTGGTTCACGCGGAGAGGACAATGGCACTTCCTGGAAGAGCTAATGAAACAAAGATGGAGCGGGAGTAGTTAGGGATGCAGGGCTGGGGCAGAGGAGAGACAAGGAGACCTAGTGAAGAATAACAGCCAGGGACTGAAGAGTCCTAAAATCTACCATGCCTGAAAAGTTAAAACAGCAGTGTAGCCAAGAATAGCCTAGAAGAAGGGAGGATTATATGAGAGCTATGGATTCTTGGGGAAGGAGACTGAAGGCTCTCACAGAAAGAAAGGAAAGAAGAAATGGAGGGATCAAGGGAAGAAGGGAGGGAGAAAAGAAGAGATAGAGGGAGGGAGGGGAAAAGAGGAAGAAAACAAGCTGCGGATTCCCACCCAAGAAGACCCCCTATGTATGAGAGGCAATGGTGCCACACAAATCTGAACCAAAGTAGAGGCTTGCTGTGGGTCCTGTCTCCACAATTTGCTGGCTGTCTAACCTGGGAGAAGCCGCTTCTCTTTCTGAGCTACAAGATACTCATCTGGGAATGGAGATGAATAGTAACTCCCCCCAAGTTCATGCGACTGTTGCAAGAAACAACATCTAAACCACGGGCATCTCAGCAAACAGACAAGGTTCTGTGCTGTCCAAGCCCAAACAGCATCCAGAGTGACAGACTCAGAGCCCATTTCTTTCCTAAGTAATTTTTGTTCAAAGGTGTGTGTGTGTGTGTGTGTGTGTGTGTGTGTG
>NC_022012.1:35939524-35940617 GCF_000317375.1 Microtus ochrogaster
ACCCACTGCCTCCACATAAAAATGACTCTAGCCATCCACCTTCCCCAGACCTCCCTTCAACCAGCAGTCTGAGGAGAAAGCTCTCCATACCATAAACATCATTTACTTTCAGGTCCAAAGGACTTTCGGCCCAAACCAACCATTCTTTACAGCATGGCTCCACGAAGAAACTTAACATTGGCCTCACCAGGGTTGGAACAGAGACCCAAGAACAAGATATAACACATGTCAAATAGTAAGACACCACACACTCCACTGACTCTTGAACTGATGGCTAATGATACTTTCAGGCAGCCTCCCCAATACCTGACAATAGGCTCAGAAAGCTGGAGGAAGCCCAATGCCTAGGTCCCAAGATGTTACCACTAAGACGACATGACTCCCTAACACTGTCCTCACCCAAAGGCACAGCACTTAAACCTATCACCCCAAAGCAGAAGACCCTAAGACCACACCAGCAGCTGCTTTTCCACACTGGAAAAGAACTGCAACCAAGATGACTGATCCACAAGGCACAATGTGGATCCCCACACATGGCTCTCTCAACCCCGAGAGCAAAGGAAGGCCAACCTTTCAGTAACTGGAACTGGCCTGGGAGCGACCTAAGGCTCAGCCTGGTGACATGAGCTAGCAGCAACTCTCTTCAGCTTGCCTGACACTCCAGCTCTGTTCTAATAGCCCGTTCACCTCTCCCCAGCTTTGCTTCTCTTCCAGCCTAGCACACCTTGCCAACTTCAGCAAACCCCACACATGGTTAACTGCAAGATGTATGTTTATAACGACTCAGTGAGAGACTTCCAGGGAACTAAATATACACCAATGAAGTAAATTTTAGGTATGGTGTCACGTGACTCAATTAATTGGGCACAGGTTTCAAATATTCAAATTCCTTTAAACAGCCTTGGATTCCAGATAGCTTGCCCAGCTCTGCTCTATCCCCATGCCCTAGGATCAAGGTTCTCTTCTTCTGGGATCCTTGGACCAGGACCCAGCAGGTCTCAAGATTATCAAGACTGAGCTGCCATGAGCATCTCAGCGAACAGACAAGGTTCTGTGCTGTCCAAGCCCAAACAGCATCCAGAGTGACAGACTC
>NC_022012.1:35940727-35959144 GCF_000317375.1 Microtus ochrogaster
GAGAGAGAGAGAGAGAGAGAGAGAGAGAGAGAGAGAGAGAGAGAGATCAGGACACTATCCCTCAGCTTACAAATGAAAGGCACCAGTACCCTTAGCATCCTACAGCCCTCACTGGCCCTTACCCACTGCCTCCACATAAAAATGACTCTAGCCATCCACCTTCCCCAGACCTCCCTTCAACCAGCAGTCTGAGGAGAAAGCTCTCCATACCATAAGTCTTCTTTCAAAATAAATAAAGTCCTAGTGGTCATCTTCCGGTTGTTGCTGTTTTTTTCTTGTTGTTGTTGTGTTTTTAAAGAGAGGGATAGCACAGTACATTGGTCTCTACATGGCACAGAATGCATCTGATATCTGTACATCTTTTTATTGCCCTTGTCTGCCACTCAGATTTGGGATATAATCACATCAGCCTGCCTTTCTGAGAATTCGTAGCTGTGTTTTTAATCTAATTCAGGGGCCTGGAGATAAATCATCCTGAAGGGTCCCGATTTTCCAAGCCAAGAGCCTGCAGCAGCAGCAGCAGCAATGGCATGCTATGTTAAAGGGCCAGCGAGGAGGAAGGAGGGCCAGCTTCGGGTGCAGTGATGAAGGCCACATGCCTCTACTGTTTGTCTCTGTGCCAGCTTTGAAGGGTTGAAGGGATGAAAGACAAACCCAGACCCACTGAGGCAAGTCAACAGGCATACAGGAGGCAGAACCCAGGAGCGAAGAAACAGCCTCGCTGTGAGGACACGGTTTACATCTTGTTGCTAAGTAGGACCCATCGGATCGGCACACCTCCGCACAACCTGGAGAGCCCTGGTCTGTTTGTGTAAACATAGCACAGGAGAAGGTGCACAAGTTTGGTGAGTCCTTCTGAAGGGTCAGCCTTCCCAGGGCCTGGCAGAAGGAGACAACTATACAGAGGCAACCCCGCCCCAAAAAAATGAACAGTGTCGACTTGTCCTCCACAGTGCCCCATGCAGCCCTCCCTACCCACTGCAACTTGGCAGTCAAAAACCTCCAAGATGCAGGGCTTGCTCAAACCCAGCAACCCTCGTTTTCACTTTCCCTGTTTATGATAAGCCTCTCTCAGGTGAAGCAGAAGCTGCAATGTTGAGGCCTCCTTCCACTCAACAGAGGTTTGCTGTGCAGGCAGGAAGAACAGCAACAGCCAGGATCTACATGTGGCTGTTAATTCATTAAAATTAGGTGAAAAGAAATCCAGTTCTTCAGTCACCCTAGTCACAGTCCAAGGGTTCGGGGGCCACGCATGCCTAGCAGACCGACTGCACACACAGATGCGGATCGGCACTGCAGAAACGCCTATCTAGCAATGTTCCATCGGAAGATCAGTTACAAGGCCAGAACACAGGACCTGACAGCTCTCTGCTGACAGCAGTGATCGGGCATGGAGTCACCATTATATTTAACAATTGCTCAGGGCTGAGGGTATATTATAGCTCATGGAGAAACACGTGCTTGGCACGCACAAGGCACTGGGTTCAATCATTGACACCACCCCCGTACACACACACACACACACACACACATACACACACACACACGTACACACACAATTACCAATTACCCAGGGGACACCTGAATTTTGTAATTCCCTTTTAACTCACAACTGCAGTTCCGGCTGTTTCTGAGTCCCACTCCCACAGAGCCTGCCCCACCGTTCATGAGCATCCCTGCTTGGCATTTCTACTCCAAGAATCTCACAGCAATGCAGGATTCAGTCCACACCTTGACCCTGACCAGCAGCCCACCCTGCTTTGCCTACTTTTTGGCATCATCAGCGGCTTTGACGCTAAAAGGCCACCCAGGCCACTTCTTCGAAGGCCTAAGGTTCCCAAGTCGATAAACCAATAAATTAGGTCGAAATTAACTGTGACTCATTTTAAACTGAGGAAATTGATTTCTGAACGTGCGTGGCTGGACTGAATATGCCATCTGCCAGCAGATCCTGGCCTACCTGGAGAATGCACAGGAAAGCCCTGTTCTCATTACCAAAGAAAACACCTCCTTGAAACCACAGACAACTCCCAGAGAAATACCAATCCCCCAGTGTTCAAACCAGAAGAGAGTGAGCTCTCTTTCCCATCACATTAATTTAAGCCTGAAAAAAAAAATGAAGGACTCTGTGAGTTCGAGACCAGCCTGGTCTACAGAGCTAGTTCCAGGACAGGCTCCAAAGCCACAGAGAAACCCTGTCTCGAAAAACAAAAAAAATTAATAAATAAATAAATAAAAAATGAAGGAAATGCCCACGTAACACCCCAGATTTAACACAGCTCTATGTAGTCAACTATCAATTATCCATAACTGTCAAATATTTCAAACTCCACACTGGCTTTCCCTGCATCCATTCATAGAGCCGTTTCCCCTATCAGCAACTTGAAAAAATACAAACTCATTTAATATTCACCTGGGCAAAATTTAGTGAAGAAGGTAAACTGAAGCCTTAAAAGAGGAGGAGGGAGACTAAATAAATACATACAAAGGCAAATCAATTAGTTCGGGTATCTCATGATTTTCAGACTATCAGTCTGCCCCCGTGTCTCTCTACAATGACCTGGACAGAGCTGGCTGGATCTATGGCTGCTGTGGGATTAAACAATGACGCCACCGAGATGCCTGTGGTTCCTAAGGAGGAGGAGACTCCAGTTGTCAATGCAAAGCTCCTTGGCATCTGCTCTCTGCCTTGAGATAGGCAGTGCTGTTGGGATCTGCCTCATGGATCCAGGTCTTAAAACAATGTATTAGCATATCGTTAACTTCATTTTACAGAATACAGTGAAAAGACTGCCAAAAGGAACACAAAGCTGAGGTCTGTAATGTGGTCCCTCTATTCTGATGGCATCACAAAGTGGGGTCCCACTTCTCTAGGGGCTGCTGAACACTGTAAGCTCTGAGGGGGCTCTGCAGTGCTGTCCTCCTGGCCCATACTGGAGAAAGGGGGAGCGGGGAGCCCTTACACCTGGCCTAGAAAAAGAATAACAACCTATTTTATATGTGACACTTCAAGAAGCATCTGATTACCCATGGTCACCACTCCACAAATATATTTAGAGTTTAAATTAATCCCATTATTCATGACACCAAGGGCTACTGGTAACAGAAGGCTGCTGATAACTTGATTGTGTACATTCACATTATATAAACGTAGGCTATTTCTGTAATGATACACAGCTCACATTATATAGACACAGACAGCTTCTGTAAGGACCCACAAAAACCTGGTGACAACAGTGACCAGCAGAGAGAGGGCTCGCTCGTGATACATGAAAACTTGAAAGGATTCACCTGCCACCCCTCATTCCGCCTCACAAATGGCTTTGTTGCCGTGCTCTACCTGCTGAAGGCTGGGGAAACCCAGTGGGTGAGGTCTCCTCCCTTTAATCCTCAGTGCCCTCCCCATGGGCTCCTTTCCTCCATTCCTTCGATCTTAAAGCCTCCACAGTTCCAGGCTCCAAGCTACAGACAAACCAAACAGTGCCAGACACAGCCCAGAACTCAACAGAAGGGAAAGAGGCACAACCAGGAGAGGTTTTTCAAGGTCACATCCGAGGCCACCCCGTCTTCACCTATGCAGAACTCAGCTTGGAATAGCCAACGTGCTGCCTTCTCATCTTCAGCTGGAAGCACACAGGTCAACCATCACCACGTCAGAATCAGCAAGCCAATTCTTTCCTAAGCGAGTCTATCGTGCAAGAATCAACACCAGAGTGATCTAAAGCCAAATGGTATTCTCTCTCCAAAGGCGGCCTTTTGTCCAGGGCCCTTGGGTTGTAATGGACACATTGTTTTTCATCTCAAATCAGGACACTGTATCCTCTCTGTCCTCTAAAATTTGAGAATTCCGAACAGAGAGCTTGTTGCAAGCAAAATAAACCTGTAAATCTTGTTGGGCTTTTGTACTTCATTCCAAAGGATCCCCACTCCCACCCCCGAAAAATAAAAATACTAGAAGCAAAAACCAATATGAAAGTCCTAAAAGGGAGGATGCTATAAAAATAGAATCCTAGGTCTTTATTTGAATTAACTCCCATATAGCAAGGGAAGACCAGGGCTACACTCCAGAGGGCCATCCCATTTTCTTCAGCACCATGGAGTGAACCGAAGCATTTTGCCTGTCTGTGGGCTCCCTGCGGTCTTCCTCATACATAACTTTATATAGCTTAATGTTCTCCCTACCTTCTCCTCCTCTTCTTCTAGGCAAAAAACTGACCCACAGAGAGTTATTAAGGGCCTTCCACCCTGGGAAACCCAGAGAAGGACCAAACCCAGGCCTTCGAAGGAGCCACAGGAAGATGAAGCAGTAAATTATAACCCAAGGGAGGGCTGGAACCAGGCTTAGAACTGTTCCCACAGGGTTGGGAATTCTAGGGGCTCTGGAGTATTGCGGAACTGAACGAGGGTTCTCCGAGCAAAGAGAAGAGTTGAGGAAGATCTTTGGGGAAGAGGGCAAAACAAGCATGATGGCAAAGGGCAGGCAAGAAGTCAGCATGGCACTGGGGGTGTGGGGTGTGGAGGGTGAGTGGTGGCGAATGCCTTTAACCCCAGCACTTCTGAGGCAAAGGGGGCAGGCAGATCTCTGAGTTTGATGGTCTACAGTGTGAGATGGGCTACACTGAGCATCCCTGGCAGTGTAGGTGGGTAGGGGGATGGAGTATGAGGGGGGTGGGGACCAAAGGCAGCAGGAGCATCAGTTAAAGGCTAGCCTGAGCTTCACAGTAAGTTTCAAGCCACCTTGAGCTAAATGTTCAGACTCTCCCCCAAACAATTTTTAATTAATTAAACATATAGTTTATATATTATTAAATTTAAAATATATAATAGCTTCCTCCTTTAATTTAACTTTTTTTGTAGGGGGATAGTGTCAAGACAGGGTTTCTCTGTGTAGCCCTGGCTGTCCCCAGGCTAACCTCAAGCTCAGAGATCTACCTGCCTCTGCCTCCTGAGTGCTGGGATTAAAGGTGTGCACCATCACTGTCCAGCTTTAATTTGACCTTTTGGAAAAGAAAAGGGGGGGAAAAAAGGTTTTCCTTGTAAAATTTGAACTTGTTCAGAAAAGCCCTAATATCCGGTCCATTGGTCTCTACTATTCCAAATGTGTTTCTGGGTCAGAACCAGTACTCCATACTCTTCCTAAGATTGTCAGCCTTTAACTGGTCAATATAGCAAAATCTTTTTATTACATAAGTTAGGAGGGCAAAAGAAGACACGCTCCAATGTGATATGCTAACACAGGCTCCATTCTCAATCAAACTTTCCCTAGATAAAGCCTTCCTTCTCTCCTCCCTGAAGCTAGTAGCCTTGCTGCCACCTCTCTGGCTTCTGCTTCCACCCCCAATAAGTGTTCCTACATACTGGTACCCTTACCCTCACCAAGGTCCAAGGACAAGAAGCTGTCCAGCATCTAAGTCTCTCTGTTCCCAACTATCACTCCATCTCCAGAGCCCCGCACAGCCGCAGCTGGGTCCAGGCCGGGTCCGGGCTGGGTCCGGGCCGGGTCCGGGCTGGGTCTGGGCTGGGTCCTGGCTGGGTCTGGGCTGGGTCTGGGCTGGTTGAGTGGGTGCAGTTTTCCCGGCTTCTACCTGCTCACTTACAGTGATCTCGCATGCCTTCTTCGGTTGTTCTGTTTGTTTTTTATTTTTATTTATTTTTTGTTGTTTTGAGAAACACATTCCCTTCAGACAACTGCTCACTGTAACTGTTTGGGTTTAACAATTGAAGGGAATTTATAAAACTCGGTGCAGGGCAAGAGTTAAATGAGCATGTGGATTAATAGTACAGCTGCAGCCTGATGTATTTGGGGGTGGCAAAGGCACTCCTCATAACTGGATCTGTACCAGGAAAAACAGAGGCACACAGCCACCTTTGCTCCAAAGGTGATTCCAAAGAGACATGAGTTACTCCAGAGACCCAGAGAAGAACCCCCCCCCCCACTCCACTGTTTCCTGTGCACCAGGAAACAGTGAAAGGCCTCCTGCACCAGGTTAGTTCTTGTGCTAGAAATCCCATACCATGAAGTTCTTCCTTCTGCCTGACTCAACTCTTCAACAATTAAGGTTAATGCTATTTTTTCATTAACCTGGGGCAACAGAGAACAAAGGCAGAGGAAGGCAGCCTCAGCAAGGAAGAGCACAGGGAGGGATCCTCGCGGTGGGAATTCCTCACTCTGAGTTCAACTGCTGGCTGGATCTGCACCCTTCAATGGAACCAGTCTGGCTGGCCTGGAGACATGAAAGCAAAGGGAGGGTTTTGGAGTCGCTCCCAACAAGAACAGAGTTCATCTCTAGCTTGCTCCAAATCCCTGGGAGATTTTCACACACCAAACCCAAAGAAGAGGGGGAAATAAACTGCACCTGCATGAATATGGTAGCGACTAGAAAGTGCCTCTTTCAACTCAGACTAGGCTGCAGAGGACCTGAGCTCCCGGAAGGGCTGCCCCCTCCAGCCTCCTGCTCTCAGCCTGCTGGCTCAAAGCACAGTAGAGCTAGCTAAGCAGGCTGGGGACAGCCATCCTCACCAGCTCTTGCAGCCTTCCAAAGTACAAAAAAAAAAAAAGAACTTTAGATGGGGTTGAAGAGGGGAACAAGGATCTGGGCCCAGGAGGAACAGGGCAGGTGGATTTCAGTAGCTGAGCTCTGCACCCCACCCCTAAGCAGTTACGGGTCATCTGGTAGACATGCCTGCCCAGGAGCTGCTGGTGGGTGGCTGTTTGCTGCTCCCACCCACCCACCACCACCCCTCTGTCCACATTTTATTTTGGAAGCACTGAATAGTGGCAAGGTGACTCCCAACACCCAAAGGTCAGTGGTATCCTGTAAGCGAGAACTAAAGCACTAGAAGCCCTTCCCCGTGTGACCTTGGATTAGTCACCGCACCTGTCACCGCTTGGATCTCTTCACCCAAACATAACGCCCTAGGGTGGCATGTTTTATGAGATGCTTTCTGGCTCCAGGAGTTGATCATTTAACTCTACGTATAGCCTGAAGGAAGACTTTGCTGTGGCCAAAAATCAGTGGGGGAAAGGCAGAACCCAGGCTAACCTTTTAATTAGTACTTTAGTAAGGACCAATCACTCTGGGAAGTGATCATGTTTATCACCTCCACTGGGATCTCCCACTGGCCTTCTGGCTTTGCTGGTGTCAATCTTAACCGCAGTACTGGGAGTTAGACAATAACACCTGGCAAATTAATTCCGCCAATGCTGATACTAGTGGACAAACTCGGCTTGCCATCCCTAGCAGTCAGTGGGGACCGGAAGAGTGAAATGTGTGTTACTTATGACCTAATAAACCCATTGCCTGGACAGAAATTAATCTTTAACGAATAATAAGTCCACCAAATTTCTTGCAGTCCTTTCAAATCCCCAAGTGTCACAAGAGATAATTCCTATCCAAAATAAAGTCATCGCCCTGAAGTGGTGGGAAGGCAAGAGGGTGGAACGGTACGCCACACTCCCACGAAAATAAAAATCCAGCTTTATACACACACATGCGCAAACACACACGCACACATCTACCGGGTACACAAGGAACAATCGTGGAGCGTTGAGAGTTGCCCACCTTTATTGGGGTTCACGAGGGTAAACGCGGAAAGCCCTCCTCTGCAATTCTGTGTAAGTGCTTTACAACTGCAGGGTTCTCGCCCCCCGCTGCCAAAGGGTGGAATGCGGGGCTGGGGGGGGGGTCGCTTTTTATCCAGATGTAAAAATGATGCTGTACCCCTCCAATACCTGCTGGAAACTACACTGGTCTTTCTGCATACAGCCTGGGGTAAAGAGGAGCTGCATCCTTCTATTTACCTGGAATACGTTTGCTAAAATCGACAGGAAGAAGGAAAAGATCTATGCCACCCCAGTGTTGAAGGCTGTACTCATGTGATGGGGGGGGGGGGAGAAAGAAACACATGCCAGCCGGGAAGTCCCCAAGCGGTGCTTGCACCTGGGAAGCGACTGCAAAGGATGGGTGCGGGGGTGAGGAAGTGCTGGGAGAGGAAAGGACTGGAAGGAGGCGGCTTGCAGAAGTGCTCACCTGTCCGTACACCTGGATGGGCTGGGGCTGCAGAGCGGCGCTCCGCCGCGTCCTGAGTGGCTTCCCGGCCGCCGGGCTCGCCCCCCGGGCATCCCCGTAAGTCCCCAACCTCAGTTCGCGCGGGTCGCCCTGCACCACGAAGAATCCTCGGTCCTGGGGCAAGGGCGCGCGGCCACCGTACAATCTCTGCGTCCAGCCCCCGCCGAGAGCCCCGGGAGGCAGCAGCGCGACCAGGGCGAATAGGAAAGGGAGTCGCGACTCCCTCCTGCTGCTCCGTGTCGCCATGTTCAGGCGAACGCTCCCGCAGGTGGCGCCGCCGCCAGGAGAGAATGTGCAGCGCGCGCCGGGACAGCGCCGGGCCAGAGCCGGGGCCGCGCGCGCCGCTCCCGGGGCTCCAAGCCGCCCGGGCCGCTCCACTGCGCCCGCCACCGCTGCCACCACCACAGCTGCCGCCGCCGGGTCCCGCTCGCTGGGCGCCGCGCCGTCACGTGTGCGCTCGCAGCGCGTCCCCTTCGCGCACTTTCTTCGCTCACCGCGACTGCGGCCCCGCCTCCTGGGATGGGGAAGTCAAGGCAGGGAGCGCCGGCCTGCGGGCACCGTGCTCCCCTGCGAGCACACCTCGCCCTCCCTGCCGCAGTGAAGAACTGTGTGGACGCCGTGTTCCATTTCCCCGGAGTGAGCTAGCTACTCCACGGATTCCTCGGGGCACCCTGGTCGCCCTAAAACGCCGCCAATCTCCGCCCCCTGTGAAGCCACTTGACCACTTTCCTGGGCCTTGGCTTCATGCCCACCTCCAATGGCGAGTAGCAAACCACAGAATTAGCCCCGAGCACACCACCGCCAAGAGTCAGGTTGAACCTGCCCGGTAGTGAAACTTACATGGTTTCAACTATGGCACAGTAATGTACTTGAAGTGGCCGCAGCTCAAACTACCCTTGATCAAGCTAAACTGCCCCTGCATTCAGCAGGGCATAGCAGACAAACATCCTGCACAGAGGCAGTGAAACCCAGACTGCACCTTACCAGGAACTTGTCCCACCTAGATAGTTATACAGTATGACCCCTGCACACATGGTTACCTAGGCACAGCTCAGGGCCCCACCAAGGTCCCCTACTTGATTCCCTCAACATGTCCCGGCACTGAGTCACTCACAGTGGCAAAATGAGTGTCTCTACCAATCCCTTCAGCCAACACTACTAATTGTAAACTCTGTAAAGATTAGACCTGTACAGGAGGGGGCAGATGCCCAAGGAGAGGCGGGAGTCCACTTTCAACGTCCCTGAAAATCAGCTCCAAGAGACAGATTTTCTGTAACTGCTTTTATATGTTTTTCCCCCAGTTAGAGGGAGCAGCTAAGTATTATCCTGTATTTCATCCTATATCTCTCTGGACTCAGGATCTGGTTGTTAAGAAGACTGAAGACAAAACAGAGTAGCTGAAGCCAGTGGTTTAGAGAAGGGAAGAGTGGTCTCTCAGTTCCCAGCCCTAACTTTCTGCCTCTTCAATGAACTAGTACCTTGGTTCTGTCTCTCGTCCACCTGCCACTCAAGTTCCTTCTAGTTAGCTTAGCTAGCTTCTCCCCTGAACCAAGGCCTCATTGGCAACCTGCCAAAACCTGTTATAATAAGAACTGGGTTTGTCCCCAGGTTGAAACTTATTGTCACTGCGGTGGTGTCAGAAGGTGGGCGCCATTGAGTTGCTTATACCATTGAGAGGGATTTGCGCCTTCCCAGTGGGGTCAGTTTGTTCTCCCATAGCAGTTGGTAGAGAGGCTGAGCTTTAGCTTAAGTCGGTCCTCAAAAAGCAAGGCCAGTCTCTTGTTTGGGCTCTTTAATATGCGCCGGCTAGTCCTGTATCCCACATGAGTTGAAACAGCATAAGGCCCCCACAGAAGCTGAGCAGGCACCAGCACCAAATTCACAGACTTCCCGGTCTCCATGGCCATGAGCTCAAAACTCAACTGTTTCTATGTCTCTTGGCCTCTGTTGCAGCAACAGAGAAAAATGACAGAGGGCCAACATTTCTTCACCTCTGTAAACCCAGCCTTCTACTGCCTACTCGATCCTGTAGGCGACTTTGAGACCTCCTGGCTCAGGTTCTGCAGCCTCCCAACCACCCACCCTCCCTTCTCTCTCTCAATCAGATGCTGTCTTTCAGTTATCCAACTTGATGTCATTCCTAAGCCACCAATTAACCCCACAAAGCCACTGAACAGTTGCCATCTCCCACTGCCCATCAAGACCAGTCCTTCCTACTCAGGATCCCCTTACCAAATACCAATCCACTCAGGGGTCCTCAGCACTCCTGTCCCCTTTGACTCCCAGCAGACAGCTAAGGGAACGGCCTGTAGTTAGAATAGCCTGTGTGTGATTTAATTACTGGTTGTTTCAACCTATATTTAATGAGAACTGTCTTCTATGAGTTAGCATCTCCGCATGAAAACAAAGACAGGTGTCTTTGAAGAGTTGTGTGGAAGATGGAGAAACGGTTTGCTCCTGTGAACTGCTGGCTGGAGCTTCAGGTGGCAATTTACATGGAAGGATTAGTAGGGCAGGACCAGCTCCTTGCTCGTTTTAATTTGGATTTGTAATCTCAATGCTGTAAAACTGGCAAGAATGCTCAAACATGGCTAATTTACTCCTCAATCGCCCTCCTCGCTAGTCATTATCCACCTTCCCAGCCATTCTCAGGTGGATAATCAGCACCCTGGGAGACTACAGACTGCATAACCCAGGGCACAGTGCAAAGAAAGCACATTGAATTTTGAGTCAAAGGTCCAGCTTTCTAGCCATGGGAACTGGGCTAAATGCCCTCCCTGGAGCTCCAGCTTTTCTCTTCTCTAAAATAAAGATCTTAATTGTAACCCACCTCTCTAAACAGTGATAGTACTAGATGAGATTGGGTATGTTAAACAGGAAAAAAAAAAAAGACTGTGTTCAGGCAACATTAGAGGCCTGCATCGGGGTTCTGGTATTGCAGTAAGTTTCTATATAGTTTTTGAGTTTTTTAGATTTTTTTTTTTTGTCCTAGTCAAAGAGACCCTTCAGTCCTGACCATTCTCTACCTTCAAGACCCTTACAAGAATGTGAGACAGGAACAATCATAGGGCCAATTCACCCAAAACAGGAGTCAGAGCTGAATTGTGCAATATGAGTGGGGGTGTTTCCTCCTAACTTCAAAAACAGATCTGGGTTGAAAACAAACGTCCACTTCCTCCATCCGTGCAGCGCGATAGATGAGGGAGGCGGTAGTCTAGCCTCCTTGCCCTAACCATGGCCTTGTTTCGTCCTCCAAACTTCCAGGACTATGGATGAAGGGGAGGCAGCATTCTAGCCCGTCTGCCCTAACCATGACCTTGCTTTGATGCTAAACAGCATCACTACAAACATCAACATGCATGGAGCCATGGAGATGGTGCAGCCAGTAAAGGTGCTTGTAAGCCAAGCCTAGTGACCCGAGTTCAATCCCCAGAAGCCACACAATAGAAGGAAAGAATCAACTCTTGCAAGTTGTCCTCTGATCTCCACATGCTTACATGTGAACACACATCCTGCACATGTGCACATGCATGCACCTATCATAAACCTACTGTCAGTATTTTTTTTGCATGTTTATGGCTCTTAGTTTATCAACCATAGGCTTTTGGCGGTTATAGGCAAATGGTACCCCATCCTTCTGTCCTAATAAGGGTTTAAGCTAGAGCTGGGAATAAAACTTGGGGAAAACCATAGCAATCACAAGTGGCACGGTTTTATCCAGATGGAGTAGGAGGTTTGGGGAATGGCCCAGTGTAAGAGTTCTTACTACTCAAGTGTGAGGACAAGAGTTCAGATCCCCAGCACCCACATAAATGCCAGGCAGGCAGGGAAAGCTACCTGTAATCCCAGGAGGCAGAGACAGGGGACACCCAGAAAAAGCTGAATAGCTAGACACGCCCATTGGCAATCTCTGGGTTCATGTGAGACACCCTGTCTCAATATAAGGCGGAAAACCATAAAAGTAGATAACCTGTGTCAACCTCTACCCTGTACACACACATACACACACACACGTGTGTCTTTTGTTTGCACCCACACGCAAATAAGCATGCAAACACACATATATGAAAACACATACCACACATATACACATGAAAAGTAAATAAAATAGCTAGCAAGAACTGGGTATGATGGAACATATCCATAATCCAACACTGGGGAGACTAATGTCTATAATCCTATCGCTGGCAAGGCTGAGGCAAGAAGATCATGAGTAGCTTGACATAAGCCTATGAAACACAGCAAGTCATTGTTTCAAAAGACAAAACAAAAGAGAAAACAAGGACCCACAAGCTGACTCAGTCAATAACAGACACTTGCCACCAAGCCTAATGACCTGAGTTCAATCTCTAGGACCCCACTGGTTGAGGTAAACAACCAAGCTCCTACAAGTTGTCCTCTGACGTCCACATGGATATAGCTCTTGGACAAAGAGTCTACCTAAAATGCAGACGATGCAGGCTCAGGTCCCTGGTGTGAGAGGAAGAAGGGAAGGCAGGCAGGAAAGGAGGGATTTTAAAACAGCAATCATGACAGCTGTAAAGACAAAGGTGGAGGTGGGACTCCTGAAAGTACGTTTTGATTCCTTTCTGGTGGCCTTTGTGAATACCCTCTCTCCTCCCTGGACCCCGGTTAGCCTACTTGATCCATCCTTTGCTTTTCAGAGAAGCCTCCCTCTGCACCTAGCTGAGTAGTATCCCTCACATTAGAGAGCCAGTCTCCTTTCCTGCGTGTAGCTTTTGGTATTTTCTCTCTGGTCATGTTACCTGACTCCATTTATATCTTGAGACTCAAGCCGCAAGAGGCATGACATCAGCCCACGTTAATCAGGCCCATAGTCTGTATCCAGCAAACCTGTGGCATGTGGTAGGAGGGATGTGCTCAGTGACACAGAATCTTCCCTTCTACCCTATGAAGGTTCAGTTTTCAAGGCCTAAGAAATAAGCTGACAATAGTCAAATTAGCAGGAGAAGAGACGCACAAACTTGCACTGTGCACTGTCCCTGGGAGTCACACAAAACACGAGACTCAAAGAAGGGGCAGAGTTTATGTTTGTAGAGCCTACCCCCTCTGAACTTCAGAGGAGAACAAGGGCCTGTAGACTCTGGGAGGTGAGGGGTGGAGGAAGCAGACAACAGTGGAGCCCTAGCTAGCAATTCTCAGAACTGATGCAATGGACTGAGGGACCGTTCTTGGGTGTTTATTGCTTGGTGAGACTCCAGTAAGGGTGCTGAAGACAATTAGTTGCTTTCTTATTGAGTAACTTCCCTTGGCCAGATAAGGGAACTTCACTGAAACTTCCTTTCTAGTTTTGTGTAAATAAAGTGGGGGCTAGGGGACAGAAGTCAGCAAGACCTCGGTTCTCAGGCTGCTTCTGGGGCCTTTTCACCCTTCCAATCCAAAGTAGTCAGCATGCCAGGTCGCCATATTGAGGGTTTCCTTTCCTGTTCTCCAGCAGACCCAGGCAAAAGAATGAAAGCAGAAATGACACCACCTCTAGCGCTGGTGGTGATGGCGGGTTGTGTGACCACTGTTGCTGGGCTTGATGGCCCATGCCTGTAATCCCAGCACCTTTGCTTCAGACGCAAGCCTGAGCTACATAGGGAGACCCTGTCTCAAACCAAGCAAGCAAAATTAAACAAACAAGCAAACACATAAAGAGGCAAAGCCCAGGATAGTCAACAAAGCTTAGGATGCGGAAACATTTAGAACACAGTGAGCATCTGCCGTTCTCACCTTTGAATACATTAAGTTCATAGAGAGGCTTCTGGAAATAGAGGGAACTCACCTTGGCATAGCGATAGTTCATATTGGCATAAGGGTGTGGACCATTGGAACTCACTGTAACTCTTTGAAAGGAGCCAAAGCTGGTGTTATGGCCACTCCCATTTTAAAAAGCAAGAACCTGGGAGAATAGAGCCCTTGATTTACAGTTACACAGGGCTATTAACTCTCAGGTACTAAGTAACAGATTCAAATGCAGATTCTCTGAGGTTTACAGCCAAAGCTGAGAGCCCCCTTACAAAGGGAAGAACTGACTTCAAGTCCTAGAAAAAAGGACACAGGAAAGAGAAGGGGACTACATAGGCCCAGAGAAAAACACAGGCTAAGAGCACTGTATCTAGGGGCTGAGGCCACCACAGAACTGTGTGCAGCGAAGCGTCATGTGATTGTTCAGCAGTGGAGACACGGGATCGGGTCAAACCAGCTAACTGTCCTCAGCTTCATTATAATAACATTTCCATGTCATTAGCCTTGCAAAATTGCCTGCGGGGATCATGCACGTGACACCGGGACACCTCCAGAAAAGCCCCACATAAAAGCCAGAGAATGGGAGCCAATGCTATTCCAGGAAAATTATTACCATTCGTAGGACTTCCTGCCTTTTCCCACCTTACCCGAGTAAGCTTCCCCTCCATTAATGTTAATGTTTGTTCCTGAGACACCAGCCAGAAACCTGGCTATCTGCATTCTTTCTCTGAGAGTCACAACAAGATCTTAAGAACACAGAGCCAGAGTCTATACTCTACAGCCTTCCTTACAGTCAACAGTAGTCAGTAGCAAGACCAGGGCAGAAAGAGCCAGTGAGTGCCCCCCTCCCGCCCCGCCCTTCTCAGCCCTCAGCCAGTCCCCTCTGTGGGTCCCAACCATCTTCAGCACCAGGACCTCAGGTATAATGCTTAGTCACCCAGCCCTCTAATGTTCCCATGTTCAACCCTGAGAGATTCATCTGTCCAATTCTGCTTTCTATAATTTTCTAGAAGACTCATTTAAGGAGGGGTTTGTTTTCCAGTGTCAAGGCTTTTGAGAAGTACAGGTTTCTAAAGCTGCCATTGAGTTCTGTCTTCCCCTGGCTATATGGTTCAGTTAGAAAAATCAACCTTTTTTTGGTTTGACTTTTTCAATTAACTGACAGGTTTTGTTCTGACATTTTCATACACATATGACATATGCTTTGTTCTTATTCATCCAAGAACTAAACTTTTGAAATTTTCTTTTTCCTGAGATACAGTCTTGCAGTGTGGCTTTGAACCTGAGCTCTTCCTGTCTCAGTCACTCTGATCCTGCATCACAAGCATGTTTATGCCACCATGCAGCCTCGTGACTTTTATGGTTTAAATAAGATGCTGCAGATTCTGTGAGGGGCGCAGCGGCAGAAATGCTGCAGGTCCCTGAGTGGCGGGCAGTGGGCAGCAGGCCATTGAGACCATACCACAGGTCCCAGAGTGACGGGCAGCAGGTCCCAGAACCACAGTGGGCCATAAAGGCAGTCGGGTCCCAGGCAGGAAGCCCCTAAGTGGCCCGCAGGCCATGAGGGCCCGCCGGTCCAAGGCACCGAGCTGCATGGTGGGTGAGAGACTGAGATGGGTAGGCACACCATACAGAGGAAGTGGGTATTTATTTAGTGTGTTATGGAGGGGTAAGGGAAAAGGGGAGATGAGGGAAGAGAAAAAAGAGAGAGAGAGAAAGGGGGGAGGAGAGGAGCCACAGCAGCTGTCTCTTTGGGAGAGAGGAGAGAGACAGAAAGGAAAGACTGCATGCTGGAAGGAAGATCTGCCTGCCTCAGTGGTGGACAAGTGGAGGAGGGGAGCTTGCCTCTTTAAAGGACAGGACAGACCATTACAGTGACCGTGCCTAGTCAAAAATGAGTCCTTTTGCTGAAAGACACTTCCATGAATGACCTACACATTGTCTGCCATTTGATAGGGTGCTGATGTCCCCAAAGATAGAGCCAGCACCTGCAAGATAAATACACAACTAACAGAAATATGCAAAACCAGAAAGAGTTCTGTTATGAGTCTTAAGGTACTAAGTATTAAATCTGGAGCCTGGTGTATGATGGGTAAGTGCACTCAGCTAACAGAGTTACACCCCCAGGTTCCAGAGCTCTAAGATCTTAGATTGCTAGTTCAAGGTCAGCCTGGGCAGCTTAGTGGACATCTCAAAACAAAAAGATATACAATGGGCTGGGGCCTTATCTCATTGGTAACAGTGCTCGTCCCCGTCCCGTGTGTGCAAAGTCCTGAGTTCAATGCCTATCACTGTGCAACCGTCTATCACAGGAAGGAGGCAGGTGGGGGACACTGCAATACTCGAAGAGAAAACAGAAAGTTACTTTTGGTGTCTGAAGAGAATCTGGGAAAGTTTTAGAGAGCAGAAGGTATGGATGAGGAAAGGTACAAAGGCAATTAACTTTAGGGCGGTGCCTGCTACAAGAGGCACCAACACCCTTTATAGGACACCACTTCAGTCCATCTTCAGCTAGAACACCGGGCGTCACCTGTTTGCCATGCATATAATCTTCCAGACTTGCTGCAGACTGATCAGACATCTGCCACCTCCAAATCCATCACCCTGGCAATTTTACACGGTGTCATCAGCTGAATTAACACCTGTTAAAAACCATCATTCCCTCTAGACTCAAAGCAGCAAGCGCCTTTAATGAGGGATTTGCAGAAAAGAATACATTTCCTCAGAGCCCTTCAATAAATGACATTAAGTCCTCTATGCCAAATAAATTATTGAAACGGCGATTAGGGTTTGGATCGTACCAACAGACCTGCTCAGAGGCATATTTAATCTCATTTGGGCTTTGATGGCCACACCCAGACTAGCAAACTGCCCAGCCTTCCTCCGTTGATGGGTAAGAGGAAAATGCATTCCTTTTGAGCGTGTATTTAAACAAGAACTTCAGTGCTAAATTAGCAGTGGGTTTTGTGTATGAATTTTCTTTGCATTCTAACATTATGTAAATGAAAAACCCAACGAAGTGCAAATTAGGACTATTCTTAATTCTAAAAGGCTGCTATTCTGTGATAATGACGCCATGGAACAGTTCACAGTCTGCCAAACACTGCGTGTGGTTCCTGCTCCCCGATCTGCCCTGTGAGACTCCCAGCAGGGGGACACCCACTGTGTCCTCATTTTTCTTCCTTGCCCACTAACGTCAATCAGATAGAATCCCCACATCCTCTCCTCTTCCTCCTTATAATTTCATCTTGCAGGGATCATTTCCTCACTAAGAACAGAGCAAGAGGTCGAGAGGGACTTCATCTGTATGAGCAATGGTATTACAGGATATTAGAGACCTGACGTTCAGGAGCCAGTTCACCTGGATTTTATCCCAGCTCTCTCTGGACCAGGCGCCTCATCCCAGGACCCTCCTTTTCTTCACCTGGAAAACAAATTAGCTACCTCTGCAGGTTTAGAAGATTACATGCGATTAGACGCCTTGAGGCTTAAATCTAAGCCTGGTATAGAAGACTCGTTCGACAAATGATACCCATTGTTGTTTGCAAAGTTCAGCTTGGATACAGTTGTTCCATCAATTAAGCCATTCAGCAGCTGACAGGATCTTGTTCGGGTTTGTGTTTCCTTCAACATCGACACCAGGTAATAGGTTTTTGTAACAACAACAAAAACTCTAATGGAGGGCAGAGGAGTATACATTTCAATGGTAGAAGACATGCCTAGCATTCACAGGGCCCTGAGTTCAATTCCCAGGACTTTCTTCAATAACGCACCTCCCCCCTCCACACACACATGAAAGAGAAAGCTAGTTTTACACATACACACACACAGACACAGAGCAAACAGACACAGGCGTGGACATCACAGTCTGTAACTCCCAGGTGTTGCCCTCTTCTCCATGGTTCTTAGAGAAACCTGGTTTGCAAGCAGATGTAAGAAAGCTCCAAGAGCAGGATTCCAGGAACTTTAAGATAAATCAGCTTCAGTTTCCTATCAAGCATGGAGACAAAAGACCAGAAGGACTCTACCCTGGGAGTGTGCTCTAGAGGGCTGACTCTGGCAGCCCTACTGAATACATTTGGTTTGTTTTGGTTTTTCTTATTGTATTTTTTTGTTATATGTACGGGCATTTCGCCTGTATTTGGGTCTGTGTGCTACATCCATTTCCGATATTTTCAGAGGCCGGAAGAGGGCGTCAGCTCCCCTAGAAGTGGAGTTACAGATGCTTGTGTGTGGCCAGGTGGATAGTGGGAATACTCTAGAAAAGCAGCCAGTGCTTTTGACCATTGAGCCATCCCTGCAGTCCCCCTCCTTGGGCTCCTAACCACTGAGCCATCCCTCCAGCCCCCCTCCTTGGTCTCCTAACTACTGAGCCATCCCTCCAGCCCCCCTCCTTAGACTCCTAGCCACTGAGCCATCCCTCCAGCCCCCCTCCTTAGACTCCTAACCACTGAGCCATCCCTCCAGCCCCCCTCCTTGGTCTCCTAACCACTGAGCCATCCCTCCAGCCCCCCTCCTTGGTCTCCTAGCCACTGAGCCATCCCTCCAGCCCCCTCCTTGGTCTCCTAGCCACTGAGCCATCTCTCCAGCCCCCCTC
>NC_022012.1:35959244-35987319 GCF_000317375.1 Microtus ochrogaster
CTCCAGCCCCCCTCCTTGGTCTCCTAGCCACTGAGCCATCCCTCCAGCCCCCTCCTTGGTCTCCTAGCCACTGAGCCATCTCTCCAGCCCCCCTCCTTGGTCTCCTAGCCACTGAGCCATCCCTCCAACACCCCTTCCTTGGATTCAAATGCTTCACATGCAAACCCATTCCTGGTAACCACACTTCTTAAACAGCAATAATTTCACCAATGAAAAAAATATTCCTAGTATTCTTTATACTAACTAATATATCACAATTCAGGGTTAGTTTGTAACACCCGAAGTTCTCTGGCCCAGCATGGATTCCTGGTGAAGATTTTTCACACGCTCATCACACCTAAGGACACACATTCCTAATGAGGGCCTTTACTTGTTCATTCCCTGCCATTGGTATGGGTTCTAGTGAGTTTATACCTGTGTACACAGTGTTGTTTGTAGTAAAGCATTTAGAAGTCAATCACAGATAGTAGGGCAACCATGAACAAGGACAGGCTTCCAGTATCACTGAAACCGGGAAAGGAGTGTCAGAGTGTGGCTTCCCAGAGTGGGGATTCCAGAATGGGATAGCCAGGCCGTCAGTTCTCTGATGCCCAGAATCTACGTTAACACCGGCAGCTAGATAACATTGTTAGTTTAGGCATCACCCTAAAGGAGCCATTTACCCAAATAAGGAATTCATGCCTCCACTGAGGTCAGCTAGATAAGACAGGCCACACTCCTGAGTAGCTATTACAAGTGCTTTGGGTAGCCCATCTCAATCAATACAAGTGATTTTTTACAATTGGCATAACAATATAGAGAATGATCTTCATTAGTGGCTAGCTAATTGGCTGGGTGAACATTAGAAACATGGTCTCAGTAAATTCAGAAGTATTCAAGGCTTAGTGCCTGTCAAAAGCATAGTGAAGACACACTGTTCTGTTGCATGGATATGTGTTAAATAGCACAACTCTCCTGACCTCAGAAATAGGAGTGAAACTGGAAATGTTGGCTCCTGCCTGCAATCCCCAGCCCTTGGGAAGATGAAGCAGGAGGATTATAATGAGTTTGGGACGAGCCTAAACTACACAGTGAGCTCTTAGCCAGCCTATGCTGTAGGAGAGAAAGAAAGAAAGAAAGAAAGAAAGAAAGAAAGAAAGAAAGAAAGGAAGGAAGGAAGGAAGGAAGGAAGGAAGGAAGGAAGGAAGGAAGGAAGAAAGAGAACAGGCTAAAAAAATCGTTTTCTGCTTGCCCCAGAAACATAAAGCTCTGTCTACTTTGATCCCCCAAACCCATACACAAAAGCTTGACATGATAGTGTGTCTTTAAGCCCAGTGCAGTGGAGGCAGAGATAGTCAGGTCCCTGGAGCTCCCTTACCATCCAGACTAGTCTACTTGGCAAGTAATGATACCTAATGTTGCCCTCTACTGTGCCGTCTTCCACATATGCATGCACACACACTCACATACAAATGCTCATACGCACATATACACACACCCACAAAAGAAAAGGAGGGGGGGACAGAATGGGAGAGAAAGAAAGGGTACAAAATCTTATTCTCTAATCCGTTCTTCATCCCTGGGTCTAAGGATTCTGGCTGCCTGTTAAACCTACCACATGCCAACTCTAGAATCTTCTTTCTCCATCTGATAAAACACGTTCAAGTACAGTGTGATGGAAACAACTAAGACAGAACTGGGACTTCCTATACCTTGTTGTTAATAGCTGTTTAATTAACATTTGCATGTGTGGTGGAGTCCAGTGTGAGGTTGCTACTATTAAAATGTATCTGTGAGAGTCTGAGACAACAATTAACCCTGGCTATTCTAATCCAGTTCCTTCGTATCTGTAAAACACAGGTATGACAAACCTAATCCAGGTCAGTTTCAATGTGTATTATAGAGTGAGCTGTTGGAAAACTGGGGGGGGGGGGGTTGGAGTATCAGGGCAAAGGTTTTCAGGACCAGTGTACAAGCTGGGAGAAATCTATGGCCACATGTCCTAGTGACCCAGGATGCTAAAGTGTCTACAAGACATATGTTCATTTCCCTCCCACACTCGTCCCTAGGCTGGGCTTCACGACTGCCAGCAATTCAGTTTCCTTCTGCCTCATTGCTCTGCTATCTCAGGTTATGTGTTTTGTCTTGTGGTCCACAGTGGCTCATCAGCTTTTCTGCAAAAGCCAGGGGAAAAGAGAATGGGGCACAAATCAACATGCACGTCATTTCCACTCACATCCTGATGGGTGGAAGTTAGTAACTGGCCACTCACCTGCAAGCAATGATGTTGGAGACAGGCTACTTCCACATAGCCATGTGCTCCCCTGAAAGTCAGGATTCTCTTCCTGTTCAAAGTGGAAAACAATACCGAGAAGCAGTTGCTGATTGGTTGCTTCCAGAATCATCAGGAAGTACTAGAGTGAACAGGGCTGATAGCGAGGGGGCAAGTCCTGATAAGGACTGCTAGTCTAAAAAACACTGAAGTATTTGTGTACCTAGGGGTCCTCGAACCCCTGAGCAACACCATACCACTATTTAGGTCCCAGCTACCCTGCCCCTCAGTAAAAGGATGCTTTGGACTATAGCACCTGCACTATGGGATGGTATGCAAGCCGGGAAATAGGCTGGAGATTTAAAAACACACGCACACAGACAGACAGGGACACGGGTCATCCTTGAAACAAGAATGCCAAGAATACCCACTTTATTGTGCTTAGGGACAGCTTCTATGGTACCCTGGCCACGCCCCAGCTCTCTGCAGACCCATCAGAAATCACTACCTTGCCATGAGGGGTCTCGTGCCCAGAGCAGCTGCAGACTGCTCAGAGCAGAGGAAAACAAGTTGTTTACAGAAAATTCAGGGTCTGATGGTCTGCAGTCCCCAACATTAGACTTTCAATGCCTGGCTCACCAAGGGTCTCTTTCACTCTGGTCCAGCCCCTTCACTTGTACCCCTTGTACGGATTTGTGAGTGCCCTTGACTTATCCACTTTTTAAATGTTTTACATCTGAGATGTCAGCAATGTCTAGAAATAAGAATGTCTGACACTCTTGAAGAACTAGAGATTTTTAACCTAGAGTAGCAATGGGAGAAACAACTCCACAGTCTCATGTAATCGCTCATAACAACCATTGACTTTGAGGCTAAAGGACAGTTTCTTGTAAATATCAACAGTGTGCTGATGCCTGAATTGGGCTCAGGGATTCCTGTGTGTTCTCTTAGGCTCTCAAAGCAAGCCTGTGTGACAGGAGTTATTTTCATTGTGTGAACAGAGTTACTGAAGATCAGAGACTCTGGGCTGTTTGTAGAAGACATGCAGAGAGGCCTGGGAGGCCTCAGGAAAGTGTTTGCCATGCAAACATGTAGCCCCGACATAAGATCCAGGCAGGTGTGTTGGCATCCTAAGATCCTAAGACTGGAGAGGCAGTGACAAGTGGATCCCTGAAACTCAGTAACCAACCAGTCTAGCCCTTAAGTGTGCTTCAGATTAAAGGAAAAACCCAGCCTCCCAACATGAGGTATAATGACTAAGGAAAATAAACTACAGTGACCTCTAGCCTGCACATATATACATGCACGTGCACACACATTCATGTGCACACACACATACACACCCTAGACAGAGTCAATATGCACACCCCACATGTCTGACTCTAAGCTGGAAACTTTCTCCATAGTGCCAGCATACTCACAAACAGAATGTTTGAAAAACCTACAAATCACTTTTCTTTCAATCCATCATTTTTTATTGATTTTTATTGAACTCTACATTTTTCTCTGCTCCCCTCCCTGCCTCTTCTCTCTCCTTTCAACCCTTCCCCAAGGTCCCCATGCTCCCATTTTACTCAGGAGATCTTGTCTTTTTCTACTTTACATGTAGATTAGATCTATGTATGTCTCTCCTAGGGTCCTCATTGTTGTCTAAGTTCTCTGGGATTGTAGTTTGTGACCTCGTTTTCTATGCTTTATGTTTAAAAACCACTTATGAGTGAGTACATGTGATAATTGTCTTTCTGTGTCTGGGTTACCTCACTCAATATGATGTTTTCTAGCCTCATCCATTTGCAAAATTCAAGATGTCGTTATTTTTTCTGCTTTGTAGTACTCCATTGTGTAAATATACCACATTTTCCTTATCCATTCTTCAGTCGAGGGGCATTTAGGTTGTTTCCAGGTTCTGGCTGCGACAAACAAAGCTGCTATGCACATAGTTGAGCACATGTCCTTGAGGCATGATAGAGTATCCTTTGGATATATACCCCAAAGTGGTATTACTGGGTCTTGAGGAAGGTTGTTTCCTAATTTTCTGAGAAATCGCCACATTGACATCCAAAGGGGCTGTACAAGCTTGCATTCCCACCTACAAATCACTTTTTTTTTTTTTTTTTGGTTTTTCGAGACAGGGTTTCTCTGTGGCTTTGGAGCCTGTCCTGGAACTAGCTCTTTACAAATCACTTTTTAATAGGCAAAAGAATCAAGTAAACCCTTCACAAAGGAAAAGACACACACAGCCAAACAGTGCATAAAAATGATGCTCAGCGGTGTTGGTTATCAGGAACATGCAAATTAAAACCACAATGGCAATTGCCACACACCCACTGGACTGGTAACAATAGAACCTAAAAACTCGACAATGCTGGTATAGCTGTGGAGCAGGTAAATCTTCAGACACTGATGGCCAAACACACAGAATTGTTCAGCCATTTGGAAAGCTTGCACTTTCTGCCTTCCTTTTTACTTTCATCTTTTCTTTCCATCCTTTCTCTCTCTGTCTTTCTCTCTCTCTCTCTCTCCACAGTCTCCTGTAGCCAAAGATGACCGGGGACCACAGGCATGCACCACCGTTCCTGACTTATGCAGAGCAGGGTTCAAACCTTGTGCATACATTAAGCAGCCACTCTATCAACTGAGCTACATCTCCAGGCCCAAACTGGCATTTTCATATAAATATTATTAGTCTACTTTATGATTCAGGATTTATAAGATAAATGAAGTCATATGTCTACTAAAAATTCTGCATAAGAATGTCCACTGTAGCTTTCTTTCTCAGACCTCGGCTTTGGAAACAAGACAAATGTTCATTCACAAGAGCAGAATGGAAAAACAAACTGAGGTATTTTTATACAAAGAGATATTGTCCAACCACAAAAGGAACAAATTATTTAAATATTCAACATAGATGAATCTTAGAAATACTATATTAAGTGTATTTTTAAAAAAGCCAGACACACAAGAGAACACATACCAATTACTTCATTTATGTGAAATCCAACATGCAGATCTCATTGATGGGAATAAAAAGTCAGAATCACAGCTGCCTGGCAGAGGAGGACTACTAACCAGACAATGCTGTGGGAGAATTTTCTGGATGATGCGGTTTTGGAAACACCTATTTGTTTATCTAGTGTGTATATGGGGGCAGGCTAGGCATGCATATGGAAGGTTCAAAGATGGCTTGCAAGAGTTGGTTCTCTCCTTCAACCATGTGGGTCTTAGGGAACCAAACTCAAGTCTCCAGTCTTGGTGGCAAGTATCGCTACCCACCTTGAAACTGGGGAGGGAGGAAGATGACTCCATTGGTAAAGTGCTTGCCAGAGTAGTCCAAGAGCCTGAACTTGGGTCTCCAGAGCCCATGTTAAAAGCTAGGTGTGGCAGCTCATGCTTATCGTATGGCACCAGGAATATGAAGGCAGAGGGTCCCTGGGGTGTTCTTACAAACCTGTCTTGCCAATTGGTGAGCTCCTGGTTCAGTGGGAGACCTGTCTCAAATAAATAAATAAATAAATAAATAAATAAATAAATAAATAAATAGAGTGATAAATGTGCTGCGGAGCAATCTTTGTGCACTGTAAATATGTATTACTCTCATTGGTTTATAAAAAACTAACTGGCCTTTAGCTGGGCAGGAAGAGATTGGCCAGGAAAGCCAGACTAACAGGCAGACTAGGAAGACTCTGGAAAAAAGAAAGAGAGTCTTAGGAGTCTCCAGCCAGATGCAGAGGGAGCAGGACATGGACAAAATGAGGTAACATGCAATGAGCCACGTGGTAGCACATAAATTAATAGAAATGGGTTAATTTAAAGTGTGAGTTAACTAGTAACAAGCCTGAACTATTGGCCGAACATTTATAGTTAATATTAAGTTCTCATTGTGTTTATTTGGGAACTGGCAGGTGGGAAAGAAAAAACCATGTACAGAAATGGTTGAAGATGACATCAGAGTTTGCCTCTTTCCACCACATACACAAACATGTATTTGTAACTTTGACCTAGGCACCTACATACAAGTGCCAGCTAAATATATATATATATATATATATATATATATTTGCATATACATACTCATAAATATGTACACACAATCTTATAACTATTTTAAAATGTACTTCTTTTTCTTCTCTGACGTTTTCTTTTTTATAGAGGGGACAGTTTTCAGTTATGTATGTCTGTTGCGGGGTATGTGTGGGGGTGCCTTAGCTAGAGGAGATGAATCCCCTGGGGTCAGAGCTAAGAGAGTTGTCAGTCACCTGATGTGGGTGCCAGGAACCAAACTCCAACCCTCCAGAACAGCACTACACGCTCTTAACCAGTGAGTCACCTCTCCAGATCCATCTGAAGCTTTCTTATTTAAAATGACACTATTTCCCCTTTGAAACCCAGGCCCTTAGCCCTTCTCGGTTCCCATTTCTTAAAACATATGATGTTTACACATTTCCTTCATCAGTATCCTTTCTTCTGCTCCCCCCACACTTCACATCAATTCCTGCTCCTCCCTGAAGGCTCTAAGGAAAAGTCATGAACTCACATATGTTTCCTGATATACTCCTCTGGATGAATTAGAGTTCTACCCAATGCTAGATTTACCTGTGGCCCAGCATTGATTCCTGGCTAAATGATGCTAATGGACCCCCAAGCTCAAAGATGCTAACTCTTTGAACATGTGGTTCTAGGCTTGAAGAATGAAGGCAAACATTCAAGCCATCAGCAGTAGCATCTTCATTTACTGCTACAGGAGATGCAGGGTCTGCCTTGTAGCAGTCTCCTGTGGAAATCATATTTTCTACAGACAAAAGGAAGAGTTGAGACTGTCAAACTTGTATAGAGTTGGAGTCTTGCAACCTTGGGCCTGGATGGGAAGGAACTTTGTTCAGTCAGTCATTGCTGGAGAATGGATTTGCATAGATTCCATGGTGCTTGGAAGGACTAGAATGAATAAAACTCAGGACTTAATGTAGAGGCATGTATTTACTAAGGGCTTCCTATCGTGTTATAGCCTATGCCAAATAATTGTGTCCATTAATCTTACTTAATCCATATTATAACTCTGTACAGAGGTTAACTAGAGTGCTCAATCTTCCCTAGTAGTGAGGGATAGAACTGAGTCCCATTTCCATGTCTGTTTAACTCCAGACTCCACACTGTTAATCCCTAGGCTGTTCTGTGTCTCTAAAAGGAATTAGCAAAGGGCCGGTGTCCTGTGTCTTGGTTCAAGGTTGGTCAAGCAGCCCAAGCCCAAAGACTCCTTTGCATAGGCCTTGCAGTGACTTGTTGGTGTCTCTCACATCTTCAGCAAGGACATTCTTCCTGCTTAAGCCCACTTTTGTTTATCATTGGTGACCAACATCAGCCTTGATACTGAACAATTTCAGTGGCAGGAGGAGGATGCCAAATGGTCTTATACAAATTTGGCACATTCCAGAACATCTTCTGATTGTCCAAGGTCAGGCAAGTCTCTATAGCTTGTAGTTCGAAAGAATATTAATGAGGTGATAGGATGGGATAAGAAGCAATGGTTCCTTAAGAGATATATCCTCATTAAGATGCCATTACAGCAGACCACAGGGCACACAGTAACATGAAGTTATGGTCTAGCCAAGGAAAGCCCAAGGGACAAGTCAGAAAGACATGAGAAATAGGAGCTGGAAACATTAGCAATGTTGTGCTAAAATTTCAGCATAGTCTTCAACCTTTGGTCATTTTGGATAAAAAAGACTAAAAACCACATCCAGTATATTGAGAACTTGCTAGGAACTCTTTCAGGACAAGGATCAGGCTTTTGTACAAGAAGGGCCCATGTTATGAGTTTTCATGTTTCTGAATTTGATTGTAGTAGTTGCAGAGGCGATCACGAGTACAGAAGAAGAAACAGGGAGAAGTTTATGTCGATAGAGTCAGGAAGCAGGTTTTTGAAAGAGCAGCCATGAGCAAAGCATTGCAGTGACATGTTTTAATCAAGGAGGGACCCTTGCAACTCCATGCAGGTAAAGGCAATGGCACCTAATTTAAGTGTCAGGTGTTTCAGAAGAAACTGAAGAGAACTGTGAACTTGACCAGTGTGCTGACACTTCTCCTCACCTGGTGCTCAGAAGAAACACACAGGTCCAAGTGCCTCTCTCTGTTTCTTACACAACAAGACCTGGGTTTGCAAAAGCCCAGAAACAGGAACCGTGTCTGTCATGTGGCCATTTCCATTGTTAACTTTGAGGAGCCTACCTCAGAATATAGGACTGCTGAGTGTATGTCTGTGTGGGTGTCTGAGTCTCTGTGTGCATCTGTCTGTGTGTGAGAGAAACAGGCAGACAGACAGAGACAGGGACACAGACAAACAGACAGGTAGACCAAGACAGGGACACAGAGAGACAGAGACTGAGAGAGAGAGAGAAGAAAGAAGGGCAAGGGTAAGCTATCCATTGGATGTCCTTAAACAGCAGGACAACCCTAGAAGTCAAGGCCAGGTACAAATGCTGATCTTGAGTTGAACTGGGAAAGGCCTTCAAAACAAGAACATAGAGGAGAACAAACCTGTACATCAGCCTATTTGCTTGAGAGGCCTCTTTAAATATGGGCGGAGAAAGACTGAGAGAGAATTACAGTCGACTACGCTTGGAGAGGCTTGCCAGAACCATGAGTTAGATCAAGGACCTACCTGACCCGAGCCACCATCAACTTCATGGACATTATCCATTTGCCTGTAACATGGTCTTTCCCCTTTTTCATCACCATCTGTCTTTGAGGAGGCTGTACCAGCTGTATCACTGGGCTCCCAGGAGCTCCGGCTTCCAGCTGGCTGTGGTCAAATGGAGGCACTGGTGGGGCGCCGTGGTGGGACAAGGGGAGCAGGGTGGCTCTTTTCCTAGCTTCCTTTCTTTCAGATGGCCAGAGACTAGCCAGGTTCTTCTTCTGATGACTTCAGCTCCAATTGGGTTGTGCTCCTGCAGACAGATACCCTCTCTTGGCTCTAATGACTGGCTCAAACACTGCCAAGTCCTTGTACATGTCCTATGCTCTTTCAGTGATCATGTAACTCAAGATGACCTGAAACTCCCAACATAGCCAAAAGCAGCAGTGAAGTCTTGATCTTCTGTTTCCACCTTCTAAATGCTGGGATTTCAAATGTGCATCATTATGCTTCCTAAAATAATCTGATTACACGTGCCATTGAGGAACGCCTTCTTTTCAAGGTGGGATTTTGTGTAGTCACGGCTGGCCACACACAAATTACTACAGAGAATGACCTTGACCTACTGCTCCTCTAGACTCCACCTCCCCATTGCTGAGATTCCAGGAATGCGCCACTATAACTACCCAGTGTTATGTAGGCAAGCAAACACTCTACCCACTGAGCTACATCATCAGCCCTCAGAATGCTTCAATAACAGCCACCTGTCAGGCTGACAGCATTGCAATTAAGATCTGAATAACTCTTGCTGTGCGATAATACTCTTGTGCACTGTAGAGATTTGTCACTCATATTAGTTTAATAAAGCACGGATTGGCCAGTAGCCAGGTAGGGAGTCTAGGCAGGGTGACCAGACTAAGAGAATTCTGGGGAAAGGAAAGACAAAGAGTCAGTCACCAGCCAAACACAGAGGAAGCAAGATGAGACTGTCTTACTGAGAAAAGGTACCAAGCCAGATGGCTAAGTATAGACAAGAATTGTGGGTTAATTTAAGTTGTAAGAGCTAGTTAATAATAAGTCTGAGTTAATAAGCCAAACAGTTTATAATTAATATAAGCCTCTGTATGTTTCTTTGGGACTGTATGACTGAGAGACCAGGCAGGACCTTTTCATCTACAAACTGTACCTATAAGCAAGTTTCTATCCTGACTATGATATTATCCTACAGCTTCATCAGTGTGAATCGCTGCAAGAGGAACTTTCACAAGCTCTTTGGTGTTCCTGTGTTCTCTGTCTCCAGTGTGAATAAGCTCTTTTATAAGGATGGTGGTCCTGGGTAATACCCTTGTTAAATATACATAGGCATTAGATACACTGCTTTTTTGCTCAGTTATGTAAGAATATAAAACTAAACTGTATTGAAATAGTGAATTATTGAAAGTAACTAAATATTAATAGATTAGAGTGCAGTAATTCAGAGCATAGGCTTTTAGCTTAGACACATGGAGACACAAATATTAACTGTGCACCCTGGAAAGTTACTTAATCTTCAAGTCTTGGTTTTTCTTTTCCATAAAATAGCAATGTAACTGGGAACAACTGAACAGTTTGTCGGTGCTATTGATTCTTCTGTCTTCTGCTCTTACAGACGTCAGAAGTCACAGGGAAAGTGATTACTATTGCCACTGGGATTTGGGCCCTGCTGTGATTGGTACCTACGATTTCTCTCATACAGTGTACAAGTATTGCTTTGAACAGCACACAGTGGTAGTAGGTCCATTCTCACAAAACCAAGGATGATTGACATTGTTCTCCCAGGAGGGAATTATGGTCTTGTGATATCATGCATCATCAGCTAGTGATCATTTAGAAATTTTTAGCATCATATCTGCCCAAGTTTTGATGACTACTTGCAGTGAACATAAGTGACATTCACCCTGTCGAATGGACAATCTCCAGATAACATCCAGCCCCTTCTTAGTGTCTAACATGCTTGGGTTAACTGCAATGATCCTGGCTTGTAATTCATTTACCTCTTGGCTTGCCTTCCCCAAGCACCAAGTCTTGTTGGAACAAAAGGGAAAACAAACTGCAAGATCAGAATAGGAGGCTGTGAGATGCGCTGAGCTCACATTTGCCTGAGTTTATATTATTGCGATTGATTTATAAATTGGGCTCTCAATTCCCTTCCCCCATTACTCATTTGTTTCTTGTCAATTTCATATGTGTGACGTATGACATATGTATGACAACCAGTGGCCATGTTTGACTTTGGGTTTTAGTATAAATATCCAGGACCACATTCAACTGAAAACATCTGAGACGCAGATTGTTCAGTTGGTCCAACAATAGCATCTACTTGCCATGTGCGTTGTGGAGGCTAGATGAGATTCATACAGCGTGAATCCGGTAAGCACGTGAGCAGTGTGACCTGTCATTATGGATGTTAGTTTTAATTTACAGCCTCCTGGTAACATGGGCACCTTTTCAAGTGTATCTGCCATCTGCTTATCAGCCGAGTAAAGGTGTCTGTTTAGATCTTTTGCCCATTTTGTTGTTGTTGTTGGGCTTTTGACATTCTTATCACTGAGTCCACGAGTTCTCTGCAGTGTTTGGACAGCCATACTCTATCAGATACACATACCATTTGTAAATAACATGTTTCTACCTACCCTGCCTTTGCTCAGCATCTCATGCTCTTGATGGCATTGTTATTAGCAAAATGCTGAAAATAACAGTGCATTCTGAATTATCTCATAGATTTAGAGGATTAATATTTTAAAGGATCTAAAACAGTTGCTGTCACATAGTTAAGAGCTGCATGGGTGTCAGTTAATATATATGTGATATATAAGTATAAATACCCAACTTGATCCATTCCTACCGAATTTAAAAAATGATTCTTAGTTACTCTCTTTCTGGCTTCCTCCTGGGTGTTTTGTTGGAAAACCTTCTTGAATACATGCCTGATTTAATTTCTGATTTTTAGCATCAGGTCAGCTTATGGCCCAGAGCTATTTTAAGTAACTTTCCCTAAATATTTTATTCCTTACACTCTTACACGGGAGTGCCTCTATCTTCTGAGTGCAGTGGAAGAGCAACCGAAGCCGTGCCTCTTAATCCAGCCTCTCTCCTTGGCCCCACCTCAGGGACAGAAAACAGAAGCAAGCCTGGAGCTCTTGATTCTCTGTTAATTTAGAGATTTATTTCCATTTGATTGCATGATAACTCAGGACAGTGAAGGCATAAATGCTTTCTTTTAAAAATGAGTCAGAATTACTGTTCTCTGGTGTCAAATTCATGATAATAGAGAATATGAATTTCTTATTTAGATCAGATAAATGTTTTCATGACTGAATTAATATTTGATTTTTGAGGCCTGTGGCTGGTTACAGAACAGGGGGCCTCTGTGGTACATAGTGAAAGACTTCTCTCTTATCCATCCCTTCCCTGTCCTTAGAAGAGATACTTGGCTGCTGCCTGTCCTGGGGAGTGAAGAGAACCTGACCCTAGGGCTTTTATTGGAGCTGCAGAGAAGCATTCTGGGTGTTTGAGCAAAGTCCCTGACATCCTGTGAAGGCTTCAGTGTAACGTTTAGTATAAAGGAGAAAAACATAGGACTTGTAGTGATATTTTGTTTGTGATCTAACAAATAAAGCTTGCCTGAGGTTCAGAGTGCAGAGTTAAGCCACTAGTTAACCATAGAGGATAGGAAGCGGTAGCAAACACCTATAATCCCAGCTCTCAGAAGACAAAGGCAGACAGATCTCTGTAAATTCAAGACCACCCTGGGCTTGAGACAGAAGAGAAGTGGCTAGAGACACGGGATTGAGAGGCCATGAGATTAAATCTGTTTAAAAGAGAAACAGCGTGCACACAAAGGTGATTTTAGCACTTGGGATCCCACGCCTTTAATCCCAGCGCTAGAAAGGCGGAGACAGGAGTGGTATGGCTGGGCAGAGAGGGATATAAGGCAGAAGGGGACAAGAGTTCAGATGCAGTCTGAGGATTCATAGATGGGGAAACGCAGTCTGAGGATTCAGTCTGAGAGGCAGTCTGAGGTTTCGTAGAGAGGATTCACAGAGACAGGATCGCCCCTTTGATCTGAGCCTTGGTAGAGATAAGAACTCTCTAGTGGCTGGCTGCACTGCTTCTCTGATCTTCAGCATTAACCCCTATATCTGATTCTGGGTTTTTATTATTAAAACCAACTAGAATTCGTGCTACACGGACTGAAGTCAGATTCTTTCTCTAGAGAGAATAGTGGATTCCAAGATCAGATGGGGACTGAAGAAGGCAGGATAAAAGGAAGAAGGCTAATGTAAATGAGACAGAGGAGAAGGCCATGAGCAAGGCCCTCTGAACGCCTGAGCAATCCGACCACGTTTAGATGGTCCTCAGAAACACATGGTCTTGTACAGGCATAAGGCTTGATACCTTCCATTAGCTCCCCTCTGTATTAGTCCTTCAGATATGACAACTAGGACTATGGCTATCTTAAGTGATAAGGAGAATTTTTTGTCAGTTTAAATCACCAAGAAGCCCAAAAAGTGAACTGACCTCAGGTTTGACTGGATCCAGAGGTTCAAAGTGTAACACAAAACTGTCTTCTCTTGACTATATTAGTTCTCAATTCTATTTGACAGAGTCTTTTTTTTTTTCAAATGACATCATGGATAATCACAGATTACCCCTGACTTGTGGCATCCTTAGAGAAACAGAAAAACAGAGAACCTTCTCTCCCCAGTCATTGTTCTACTTACCAACCCCCAAAAGAGAGTGGTGGTGCTGCACGTCCGTCTTTCTGCTTCCAGTAGGATGACATGTTCTGATTGGTCAACTGGAGACACACGCTCAGGCTACCACAGGGTGCAGGTGAAAGGCATTTTCCCAACAGGAAGACTTGACCAAAAGCTCTGTCAAAGTAGAACACTTTTCTAAACTCTTCAGCCGAACTATTTTCACATCTTTGGAGTCTGGCATAGGTTCTGTTTGAGAATGGAGTCCAACATCATCACGGGTGTTGTGGACAGGTTGGGGATCATCCTTTCAGATCCCTCTGTACTCCATGGTGGATGATGATGCTCCCCTAGATGCTGCAGTCTAGGTTTATATGTTTAAAGGTAGCATCTCAAACTGACTAGGAAGTTCTCTCCCTGCTATCTGCCTTTCATAGTGCTGGAAGGTACCGTGCAGGCTGCTGGGGGAGGAAACACATCAGTGATCTTAACCAGCCCTGGACTCTGCGTGCTACACCAACGAGCTGCCAGGAGAAATGAGCCCACTGGTGGAGTAGTGGCACGTCTACCATAGGGTCACCAAGTGCTTTCTGATGGGATTGGAGGGGTTTCACACCCCCGTATTGTAAACCCATAAAAGCACATGAGGTGGGGGACTCAGGTACTAGGGAAAAGGCTCCAGGTGTTATTTTACTAAATGGCCATGTCGCCAAACTGTATTCTTAATGTTTATTCTTATTCTCATAGATTTGTCTGATCTCAGCCTTGACCAGAGAAGCTTGCTTTTGCAGTGAGTTTATGCAGAATCATAACTGGTCAGCATATTAAAAAAGAGTGACGGTGAGTGCTCAGCCTAGAACAGTCAACTGTGCCAATCTCTTCCCATCCTCCCATCCAAGGCTCGGGGAGCATAGGGGAAAAGCTGATAGAATGAATAGAAGAGATGGAAAATGGGGAGGAGAGCCTCAAAATGCTGTCTTCTGGATGGGACGTGACTGATACACACATAAACACACAGCAGATATACTTGTCTACATAAGACTTGTACAAGATCAAGGTGGTCAAAATCCCAGTATGAATGGAGGAGGAGGTTCCAAGACCCCGCCAGTTTTAGAGGAGCTCTTGGCAGTTGGTAACTACTGGAGGAGGGAAAGTCACTTTTCTTTGGGAGAATGGTTGCTGGCAGGTTGTCCATGACCCCATGGTGATTCTATACCCATGCATGTGTGGTCAGAACTAACTGGACTCAGGGGGTTAATATCAACAGCAATAATAATAGATATGAAGCCCCCGGGAGAACTGGAGGGAGTCGTGAGGGGTGGGTGAGATTAAAATAGGTTGTAAATATGTATGAAAATTTCAAAAAATAAATGACAATGATTTTTTTAAAATGAGTGACTCGATTGCACCTCACCTCACCAGCTTGCCTTTCTGCCTCCTTGGCTAGTGGCTAAAGTCACACGTGTGGGGCGCAGGGTGTGCTGCCACAATCATATCGTGACGCATGCCATCTGTATCTATTTATACTCTCAGTTCCCCAATCTATTCTAGGGTAAAACCACAAAGACAGACTAAAAAGAAGCCCCACTCTGGCACTCAGAATTCCTCTGTGATAATTCTATGACAACCCTTTATTTTTCCGTGAGGGCTTTGACAGCTCGATTTTTAAATTCATCTATGAGATAGCGTCAATTTAATGACCAATTTCTCCTTAATAATCTCTCCAGGCCCCCTGGAGTTTTGGTCATTTAAACAGAGCATAATAGAATTTCCTCAAGAAATGAAAAGTGATTTCTTTATATGGCTTCTCAGGTTCAAAGGCATTTACATACTCAGCTCATCTGAAAAGCCAGAGCAACTGCCCTTGTGAATGAGAAGCTCGCTTTCCCATGCTCAGACTCTTTCCCCTCTTCTCTTGGATTTGTCGGGAGCCTAATCTGGAATTGTTCTTTTCAGGAGGTCTTTCCTGACCAATCGCTCCTAGATTTGATTGTGTAATTTTTCGTCATATGAACAAGAGCTGTGGATACAGTTTCAATCAGGTTCACAAATAGATCTGAAGTTTCGTGACTTTTAGGATATGAATGTGATCCTGCCTCCTTCCTTGACTTTTAGGCCAAGATTCTTTTGTCTCAAAAGAAAAGACGAAAGATGGGCTGAGGGTATTTCCCAGCGGTGAACATTTGCCTGGCATGTGCTAAGATGTGGGCTTCAACTTTAGCACCAGAGATGAGAAAGGGGCTGGGGCACAAGAGATGTTTCCTGCATCCTTGGTGTAATGTGAGCTCTTCAAATTTGCCACTGCGTAATTCTGGTTCCACAATTTACTAACTACCAGGGGGCAAGGTCACTTTTGAAAGCCTAACTTCTCTTACATATAAACAGGATTTGTGGGTAAAATATAAAAAGAGTGTTCTTCCTGGGCACGGCAATACACTCTGGTTATCCCAGCACACAGAAGGAGGCTCATAAGTTGCAGGCCATTCTGATATTTCTAACAAGACCCTGTTTTTTATTTTTTATCTACTTACTGCTTTGGTTTTTGAGATAGGGTCTCTATGGATGTCCTGGATGTCCTGAACGGTGCTATCTAGACCCAGGATGGCCTTGAACTAAGAAAGATCCACATGCCTCTGTCTCCAAAGTGCTGAGATTAAAGGTGTGAGCCACTATGCCCAGCAAAACCCTATTTTTAAAAATACCCAAAGAATAAAACAAGAAGAAAATAAAATAAGGAAGGAACGGAGGGAGGAGGAGAAATACATGTTGAGACCTCTTAAGGATGCTAGCCTTTGAAGCGTATTTGTTTGCTGAGTAACTTGATTGTAGAAGCTACTGAGTCCATGAAATATCTTTCTCATTTTGTTGACATTTAAAATGGTTTTCCAAAAGACAGAGCCCTCTATTCTAAATCAGAAATAAAGCAGAAGCTACAAATGATCCTGAAGCAAGTCCTGAAGATTTTCAATCTACTCACTCTGCCTCATGATAGGCACTTGATGCAGCAATTAGTCATGGCTCCTGCCATCACCTGTGATTGACAGTGCTAACTGGGCATCCCTTATCCATGTTTGAGAGTGTTAATTGGCCATCCCCACTTAGTCTATGGTGTGTGTCAGAACTATCCACACAGGGCTCTAGACACACAGTGAAAATTAACTGGGGTGGGAGAGGTGGCACAAAGTCCTTTTTGTTCTGTCTGTGTTAAAACAAACATTTCCCTCCCTCCCTCCCTTCCTCCTCCCTCCCTCCCTCCCTCCCTCCTTTCCTCACTCCCTTCCTTCCTTCCTTTTTTCCTTCTTCTCATTATGTTTTGGCTAAAGATTTTTAAATAGGATCTTTATAGCCAGCATTGACTGGCCTAGTATCCACTACATAATATCCTTAGCTGGCCTTGAACTCACAATGATCCTCCTGCCTCAGCCTCTTGAATACTGGGATTTTAAGCATCCACCACTATGGCCAGACTGACACTGACTTTTTTTGTCCCCAAAGAACAAAGTTGAGTAAAGGATAAGATTGAAGGGGTTAGAGGGAGAAAAGCAAGAAGCAGTTATTGCTGGCTGTGGAGGAAGGGACAAATTCCCTAGCCTCATATTTTCGAGTTATTGCTACTACACATAGAGGCACTCATTTCAACTCAGTCCCGTTTGAGATGACTGCCCCGCAGGCATACTTCTCCACCCAGTCCCGAATTTTATGTCTTCATCTCCTTGCTCATAGGTTTCAGTCTGACTGTCTCTCCCAACATTCACACATTCCCTAGTTTTGAGAGGAGAAAAATGCTAGATCATGTTCAAGACCTTCTGAGACTCTAGACCCTTGGCTTTATGCTCCTAACTTCAGGCTCTCTTCTCCCACCCAGCCTCCCCCTTCTGAACTGACTACCATAGCTGGTTGCCAGAGTAACCTAAGAGGAAGTCCTGGGGGCTTTCTTCCTTATGTGCTGATCCTATAGGTCCCTACTTCTTAAACGGTAGATCCTTACTTAACCTTATGAGGGTCACAGAAACTGAACTGAGGTGGGGGGGTCATCGAAGTTTGGCAACAGTAAAAGGCTTCTGTATGCTCAGGCACAAAAATTTAATTCCAGACTAAAGCTGTACTACTCCTGGGTGGTGCCGTGGCTGTGCTCACGGTGTCACACGGTGTCACCGTAGCCGTGATTCTCATACAGCATGTTCCCTCTGCACTCGGCCGGCCCTCAGATGCCGTACACCAAAGAACGGCGCCTGTAACACCTAAGCTCAGATCCAAGATGGTTTTCTCTTATGAATGACAATCTTCTTATTGTACATGCCAGATTTTCTGTTGTCATAGAAACCTAATGGCTTAACTACCAAAAAAACAAAGACTTTTAATACTTTCCTACAATCGTTCCTCAAGATGTGTCAAACTGGTACCTCTCTGGTTGTTCGTGTTAGATTGCTTTGGTACTCAAAATTAATGACATGGATTTCATAAGAAAAAATTATTAAATAAATTTTGGCTTCAGATTTGTGTGGGATTTCTGACAATTTCTGAAGAGGCCCCTTTAAACATACTTCTGCCGTATTGTAAGACGTAATTTTCAAGGTGGTGTTCTCATCACTGACAATAATTTTATTACAATATTGATCAGCTTTGACAAATATTGATGATACCCTGCATCCTGCAGTGTCAAATGTTCAGCCAAGATTTTATTCTTTGTGGATGAAGAAAACAAGCATATGTATCTCATTATTATTTTGATTTTAATAATAAAATCATATGTCAGAGAGTTGTTTTAAAATATACTTTGTTATGACTTGCTATCATTTTTATCAGAAATGTTTTGTTTGCATACCTATGTTATACACCTGTCTGTTCAAGTGTTTCATTAAAATTTCCCAGGCAAAGGGGAATACGAAGCAGGCTCAGAGAGGGGCTTAAACAGACAAAAATTGTGAGCCACATTGTTTCATTCTCATCTTTACCAACTGGAGAAGGCTGTTTAAGGAGTGGTCGTTAAACAGAGCGATGTCATCCCAAACCAGAGGCTACTGAGGAATGAGCCCCAGGTCCAGGGCTTCAGATAGCAACAGTTTCGCCTCTCCTTTGTTCCACCTGATTCTTATCAGGGTCAACAGCAGATGGCACAGGTTGAGGGACCCTAATGCAAGAATCTGGAATCCGAAATCCTTCAAAATCTGAAACTTTGTGAGTGTCAAAATGACAGCGTGTGTGGAAAATTACATACCATGAGAATCAGTCTCGTGCAAAAAAAATTACTAAAACTATTATGTAAAATTGCCTTCTGGCTGTATGCAAAAGTATGCAAAAGTTATATATGAATCTTCTGTTTAGACTTGTGACCCAAATAATCTCATTATGTATATGAAAACATCTAAAATCTCAACTACAATGGTCCTAAGCATTTTGAAGAAGTATTCCACCCATACCAAGATAAAACATAGAGTTGGCTGCATAGACACAAATAATTCTCCACACATTGATCCATTCATCAATCTGACTGTTCATTTTATTGTCTATAAATACATAACTATGAGTAACATCTATGATATCAGGCTACAGTAACAAGCAATGAGATGTAAATGCCACTTTAGGGGCCTACTGATTCATTGTGGGAACAGACAGTTGGCAGGAAGACAAATAAGTATAGTAATTACCGGATGTGAAGTTTCTGAAGAAACAGACAGGGTAGTAGGATAGGAAATGGCATGCGGACAGACTGTGGATGATGGGATCTACAAACCCATGTCCTGGAATCCCCAGGAAAGCATCTGTATTGTGGAACTGGTCTTGGGGCAGGGGCTCCAGATTGATGGTAGTTCCCAGCGAGGTGGTCAGGAAACAAGCAGAGCGAGGTGAAGGTGGACATGGGGCCACGGCTTGTGAGAACCCCATCTGTGGACTGGGTGGCAGTCTGCTTCCCACTGCATTTGTTGATACCACCCGCCCACAGGGCTGCACCCCTTCAGCCTCACTCCACTAGACAAAAGCAACCTTCCTCCCTGCAACAAGAATCCACATGTTCCCAGCTGAAGTCTGGTCTTGTGTCCCTGTGGTGTGAGCCTGTTCAGAGCTGAGAGATCACAAGGCACATTATCTAGTGAGAGGTATCAGAGGCCAGCTGGGAGCTTGGTGCATAAGCAAGCTTGTGCACAGCTGGGCAAGTCGGATCATCCCGTTCTTCTCGGCAGAGCATGAAGCTATAATAAAAATAGAAGAGAGATTATACCTGAGGGGGAGAAGGAAGAGGCTTTGAGATTATGATGAGCAAAGGCACTTGAGGAGGATAAAATATGAACCCAGGGAAAACCTAATTTTCTAGAGTTTAGAGATCCAATAATCCCTGAACCAGAATAGACTCTCACTGGTCCCGTCTGGATTCCTGGGGAAAATATCCATCAAGGGAAAGGTGTTGCAGAATATTCTTGAGGTACCAAGAGAGCCTCTGGATTCTGGGTAGTACCTGAGTGGCTGAGCTCCCTAGCAGTCCATGAGGGAGAGCCACTGGGGACCCCTGCCTTCTTCATCTGTGCTGAAGAATGCCAAAGCCCAGACACACAGCAGTGTGTGTAGAAACAAGAAAAATAGACGTGACTTAAGGACAACTGCTTCAAACCACGAAAATGTGCCATCTCTACTTGCCATTCTCTCTCTAGAGCTATCCTAGGGAAACAATCATCCCAGAGTAAGAGGCACATAGTAGAGGCTATCCACAATATCATTTAATACCAGATCAAAACAACTCTGAGATGCCACCTCACACCTGTTTGGAATGGCCAAGATCAAAAACACTGATGACAACTTATGCTGGAGAGGATGTAGAGTAAGGGGAACACTCCTCCATTGATGGTGGGAGTGCAAACTTGTACAGCTGCTTTGGAAATCAATATGGCAGTTTCTTAGAAAATTAGGAATCAGTCTACCTCATGACTCAGCAATACTACTTTTGATCATATACCCAAAGGACGCTCAATCATACCACAAGGACTCTTGCTCAACTATGTTCATAGCAGGATTATTTGTAATAGCCAGAACCTGGAAGCAACCTAGATGCTCCTCATTCAAAGAAATGGAAGGAAAATGTGGTACATTTACACAATGGAATACCATTCATTGGTAAAAAAAAAAAATAATGACATCTTGAAATTCTCAAGCAAATGGATGGAACTAGAAAAAATATACTGAGTGAGGTAACCCAGAAAGACAAATATAGTATGTACTCACTCATAAATGGATATTAGACATAAAGCAAAGGATAACAAGCTTACAGTCCACAATGCTAGAGAACCTAGACAACAAAGAGGACCCCAAGGGAGTCCTCTTAGGACACCTGGATCCACTTAGGAAGGAGAAAAGCACAAGATTTCCTGAGTAAATTGGGAGTGTGGGGAACAGGGGGAAGATAGAAGAGGAGAGAGGAAGAAGGAAGGGGAGCGGGAAAATATATAGCTTAATAAAAACAATTTTTTAAAAAAACATTGTTTTTTTTTTTTTTTAAAATACCATTTAGCCGGTGCTGGTGGTACACGCCTTTAATCCCAGCACTTGGGCAGCAGAGGCAGGAAGATCTCTGTGTGTTTGAGGACAGTGTGATCTACAGAGAGAGTTCCAGCCCAGCTAAGGCTACACAGAGAAATCCTGTCTTGAAGAAAAGAAAGAGAGAGAGAGAGAGAGAGAGAGAGAGAGAGAGAGAGAGAGAGAGGAAGGATGAGCAGAGCAAGTCTACACTACCTAGAGGCTAGGCAATGCCTCTCTTAGCTTTTTTCTCACAATGACAAATGCCCAACATAAACAACTTAAGGTGGGGCAGAGCTCATTTAACTCCTGGTTCTGAAGGACTCAGTTCATGACTGGTTGGTCCCATGCACTTGCAGAGTATCACAGCAGCAAGGAGGTGGCACAGAAAAGCTTCCTCACATCTTGCAGAAGGGAAGCAAAGGAGGAGGGACTGGAAGCTAGGAATAACCTTCAAGGGCATCTCCATCACACAAAGAGTGCTCTATAAAGAGGGGCAGATGGAAGCAGGTGGAAAGTTTCAAGCCAGAATGAACTCAGGGTCCTAAAATGTTCTCCACACACTAGTCAGGCTACAACACAGAGGCAAAATGAGAATGACAAAGGATGAGTTGGAAGTGATGGGAAGGATTGGACTGAGCAGAGCTATGGAGAGGATGATGTGAAACGTAACTTAGGTAACTACTGGAGGATTTTACGGTAGCATAACAATTTGCCATTGGCTAGCTTTTTTAATCCCTCTCTGGTTGATACATGCAAATTGGGTAAGGATTGGTCAAGAACTGAAGAGAATAGTGGCTGCCAGTGACAGGCCTGGACAAAGACAGCAATACAGCATGTTAAAGGTTAGCATGATGGGACTTTCTGGTACACTGAGTGTACGGATTAGATAAGAGAAGTGCATGTGTTCAGGTGTGCAAGTGCTGTTTGCCCATCCTCTCACTCACCAGGTCTTTGTGTCTTAGTGATTAGTTTCTTTTGCTCACTGAAAATTCTTTTTTTTTTTGTTTTTTTTCGAGACAGGGTTTCTCTGTAGCTTTGGAGCCTGTCCTGGAACTCCCTTGGTAGACCAGGCTGGCCTCGAACTCACAGAGATCCGCCTGCCTCTGTCTCCCGAGTGCTGGGATTACAGGCGTGCGCCACCACCGCCCGGCCCTCACTGAAAATTCTTAGCTTGAACAGAAGAACAGAAAAAGAATAAGACAGAATGTGTTGTTGTTTGAATTATTCATTCATTCATTCAACAGATATATGTTGGGCATCTGTCATGTTCCAGGCATTCTAAAATTGCATAAATTCTTGCCTTCATGCAACTTATTTCTACTTGCTGTGTATATATGTACTTGTAAGCAAAGATAAGTACATAAAACTAGGTGTGGAGGTTCACACCATTAATTCCAGTACTCTCAAAGCTGAGGCAGGCCTTTGTGAGTTCAAGGCCAGCTTGCCATCTTGGTCTGCATAGCTTAGTTGACAAACCGTCTCTGATAAGACATCATGTGGCTGTGAGAAAAAGCAAGCCACGTGGATTTGGGGGGGTTACTCCAGCCAAAGACACAACAAGCATAAAGATTCCATTAGTGGTATCTCAGGAGCTGGAGAGAAGATGGTGTGTCTCCTCCAGTGATCGTTATTTCTCCTGTTGTGGAAAAAAAAAAAACAGACTGACAAAAGCAACTTAGGAGAGAAGTGTTCCTAGTTCAAGGCTTCAGTGCACATGCTGGGGAAATGAAGGCAACAGGAACCTGAGGAAGGTTATGTCTGAAGTTCATGCTCAGCTAGCTTCCAGCATTTAGGACACATGCCCGGGGAGTAGTGCTGTCCTCCTTCACGGCAGGTCTGCCCCACCTCAATGACCTAGTCAAAACAACCCCTTCCAGGTATCCCCAGAGGCTAAACTAACCTAAATAACCACTCACAAGTGTGCTTTGCCTGCTAGGTGATTCCAGAGCCTGTCAAACTGACACTCAACATTAACCATCGTGATGTAGGGAAGGTACAGCAGGAGGCGATGCTTGAGAGATAGTGGGGACCAAGACTCTTAGGGCTTTATGGTAAGGAATCTGTATCTGACTGCAAGGTTAGGAACCCCTGGAGTGTCTCTGCCTTCCATCCTTCTTTGTTTTTTGTTTTGTTTTGTTTTGTTTTTCCGAGACAGGGCTTCTTTGTGTAGCTCTGGCTGTTGTCCTGGAACTCACTCTGTACCAGGCTGACCTTAAACTCACAGAGATCTCCTTGCCTCTGTCTCCTGAGAGATGGGATTAAGGGCATGTGCTACCACTGCTGAGCTTCTGCCTTGGGGGATCTTTCTTGAAGAGTCTCGTTTACAGCCCTTGTTTCTGTTAAAGGATGAGATATCTCATTCCTAACTGATCTACAGTGAAGCATAAATAGATCAATACTTACATCTATCCAGATGACACTTATGGGTTAGACAAAGCCCCTTTGTTTTAATTGCAGTATAGTCTAGAAGTATATTTCAGAATATATGCTCCAAAAGCATTGAACCCAAGACGCTGAAGAAATATGTGTCCACTTGTAACCATAGTAGTGTTCCTCCTAGTAGCCCAGAGGTGAAAACAACATCAAATATCTGCCCATGTATAATTAAATAAAAACAACCAATGGAGAATTATTTGACCTTTAAAAGTGAGGGAATTTATTCCCAAGCTACAACCTGTGTAAACCTTAAGGTCATTGTGTTAAATGAAACAAGCCAGTCACAAAAGCTCAGTTATTTTGTGATTCTACAAATGATCATTATATAAAGTTGTCAAGCTCATGGAGACAGAGGGTAGGATGGTAGCTGCTTTGCTAGAGACTGGGAAAAGGGAGGAATGGGGGAGGGGTCAAACCTATAGAGTTTCTGATCCAAAAATTGGCAAAGTTCTGGAAATGGATTGCACAGCAGGACAGATACTACTAAACTACATATAAAAGTCCTTAGGTAGCAAATTTTGCTGGAAATTTTATGGTTTACCACAATAAAAGCCTTTATGATTGGCAACTGCCTTCTCTAAATTAAGAATTTCCTAACAAGAGTCAACTCAAAGACTGTGACTGCGGGGGGGAAAGGAGACAGATCAAGAATAAAATGATAGCAGGAACATATGTGCCCTAAAAGTTTGAAAGCTGCTGACGCCCTCATCCCCATTCCTACCCAAGTCAAGATATTGTTACCCAAAGCAGCTTGGGATATGATATCTTCTCTTGGCAAAGTCTGTTCTTGTGGGGATGGAGAGGGTGCATGATTGAGGGGAAGTGAGGAGAGACTCATTGTTCTTTCAAGACATTCCAATCGCCAACTGTCTTTCTTCCATCTGTCATCAACCTAAACTATAGTTCTTTTCAAAAGATTTACTTCATTTTAAAAAGTGTGTGTGTGTGTGTGTGTGTGTGTGTGTGTGTGTGTGTGTGTGTGTGCGTGCAGTGCCCACAGAGGCCAGAAGAGGGCCAGATCTCTTGGAGCTGGAGTTATAGATGGTTGTGAGCTACACACTCTGGGTTCCAGGAACCCAACTCGGGTCTTCCGCAGGAGCAGTGTGGATTCTTAACTGCTGAGTTATTTCTGTAGACCCCAAGCTACAGTTCTTCACCCTCAGCTGCATGCATGATGATAGCCTAGGTATGGTGACTATGTGCAGATAGCTGGGACACCCCTTAAGATGCATTCTTGCCCCTTCTCCCTCTTTTGATCTTTCCCTTGTGTCTGAAATAGGGTTCTTGTGCTCAGTCAGCACTGATCTCTGATTCTCTGGGCCTTTGAGACTGAGACAGTGGATACAGGTGCTTTATTTAAGATTCCTTTTTATGTGATGCCATCAGTACCAGGAGGCCCCTCCCTTGGCCTTCAGGCACTGTTTCTCCTCATCCCTGATGATCCTCTGTGAAAAGCTGGAGTATCTTCGGGTCATTGTCCCACCGTAGAGATTTAATTCCATTCTAGTTATCATGGTTAATGTCTGAGATTTTAATGTTCCCTTCTGAGCCATGCTACACCCAGTTAAATCAGGCTTTGGTGATAATTAGAACAGAGGTGACCGACATGGGATGTGCCTGTCTGGCTTAGTTGTTATGCGATGTATTTCTTTAAAACCACTAATTTATATGACAAATCTGGGAGGCTTTGTTGGCTAGCATAATTAATTTTATTGAAGGAAGCGGTGATGTTTTTTTTCCCTAACACTTTAGATGAGCTCACTCTTCTGTATAAGCTCTGAAAAATGCTCTAATATTGTTTCAGTACCCTTACAGAATCTAGGCCAGACATCAGCAATAGAGTTCAAGTGCTTGCAATAGGTATCCCAGGAATATTATCATCCAGAAGCCAAAATGGCTACAGAGCGCCTGAATACAATATAGGAAATATGTGAACAGTTGTGATTAATTCATAGTTAATTATTTCCTAGCTAACATTTTCAAAACTGATCATCTGCCTCCTCCTTTCTTAAGCAACCTCCTGGGATTGCCAGGTTCTTCACCACTGGCCCCATAACACCAAGATGACATTTGGTGACTTCTCCCCCGTCTTATGTCTCCAACCGGTTTTACTATACGTCCTTCCATTGTGACTAGCAAGCAGGCGTTTGGGTTCCACATTAGGCTTCACCCTGGCTATACTGGATTAAGTGATGGCAACTTCTCCACAGTATAGATCCATGGAGCCCATTTGCGGTCTTCAGACAAAGCAGCTGTTCTCATAACAGAGAGGCAACCTGGTTTTGCAGCACATACATGCATGTGTCCATCTATCCCCCAGAGCAGCAACCACTGCCCCCGTCTTTCCATCTTTCCTTATTGCCCATGGGAGTGGATTTTAACAGCTCACTCTAGTATTTTCCAAACCAACTAGCATTTATCAGAGTATGAGCAAACCTAGTTCCCTGCTAGGTTAAAGCTTTTTGCCTGCTGGCCCTCAATCTTGCAGGTAAATTCAGTTATCCTGTTACTGAGGTATCCTGTTGTTGAGGCATTCCTTCCCCGGTATTAAAATCAACTTCCTTGGGTTTCCAGCAAATCGCCTCATGGCCTGAGCAAGTGAGTACCTACTGGGTTCTCAGCCTTCCCATCTCCAGTTCAGTTCATTTAAATCAGTAGCTACAGATTCCTGATCCCGCCTTTACTCCTGGGATAGAATAGATTTTAAAAAATTGTGTAGCTATTCTTGAGGAAGCATTATATCTCCTTAAACCAGAGTTACAGGTGATTGTGGGCCACTTCTGGATGCTGGGAATTGAACTCAGGTCTTCTGAATGAACAGTCAGTGCTTTGAACCCCTGAGCCATCTCTCCAGTCCTGCAGGCACAAATGTTGGAGCTCAGTGTTTTAGGTCACACTGCATGCATGAGTTTTCCTTTCAGAGTGCAAGGAGAAAAGCATTCTCCATTTCAGAGATGATATCGCAAGACCAGAAAGAGGGGAGTGAGAAAGCGCCGTTGGTACAACCCCTGAAAGAAAAACCACAGGCTGTCAACATTAGTTGTACAGGGAAATAGGAACTGAAAGCAAAGGGAGCTGGCTTTCAACCCTGCACCAACGGAAGTCTAAAACAGGGGCATCCATTCGGACAACAGTGTGGAAGTTATCATTATGTCTCTGCGACTTGCGAAACACGACATCAAACTCTGTTATTTGTCCTGAACTTGAGAACAAAAGGACTGCCCAAAAGGATATGAGGAAGGAAGGTGAGAGAGACGGCATCAGCACCCCACTTGAAAGGATTTTTCCCCATCTCTTAACTGCTTTTTAAAAATTCATGGGCTATGGCTGTTACCCGGCAGCACAGTGCTTGCTGGCCATGCACAGACCCAGGGTTTGATATTTATAATCCCTAAAACATCAAAATCAAAGCAAAAATTGTGCATGTAAGGCTTTTAAATCTTTCTATTTTTGAGATTATAATAGAATTATATCAGTTCACTCTTCTTTTCCCTCCTTTTAACCCCCCCCCCCGCAATATACCCTTCCTTGCTCTCTTTCAAATTCATGGCCTCTTTTTCATTAATTATTGTTGCGTACATACACACATGTATGTATATGAACACAATAAACATATTCCTAAACACATAAGTGTCTACACCCGCTCAGTCTATATAACAGCACTTGTGTATACCCGTATATTTTCAGGATGATCGTTGGGCGTTGAACAACAAGTTGACGTGCTCCTCCCTGGGGAAGACTGTCTCTCTTTTCCCAGCATCCTAGTTCTCTGCAGCTCCCTATGCAGAGGTGATGCTCTCTGACCCCTTTCTCCCATCCATATTAGCATGTCCATGGTTGTTGTCCTTGTTCGGTTCACGTCATGTTAGGCAGCCATGTTGGCGAGACTTCATGGGGATGTGACCTCTGATGTTACCTCAACAACTTCTCTGATCCCCTGGCTCTTAGAATCTTTCTTCTCCCTCTTTTGCAGTGACCCTAAGCTTTACACACAGGAGTCAGATTAGAGACTTTTCCCTTGGGAGTGGACTCCACATTTTGATTGGCTGTAGCTTCCTATAATGGTCTCTGTTGCAAAGAGGAGTGTCCTTGATGAGAGATGAGGACTACACTTATCAGTAAGGTTTTTTCAATCCTCTATGAGGAAAAAAGGAATTTTCACTTTTCTTTTCTATCAGTTTAAACTTTAAGGGAAGATAAAGTATGTGAACTTGTTTGACATTAGTGTATTTTATTAATAAAATAAATGCCTCTTTCTACAGCTTCTCTCCTCAGTGGGATGTAGTACAGGAAAAGGAGGCCTATGATGGAGACAGCAATCTCTGAGGAATGGCCATCAGACTCTGCGTATGATAGCTGTCTGTCAGTGCAGAAATTATATGCCCATTCCCAAGGTGCTGCCACTGTGTCTCTGGTTTTAGGAATTTTTTATTTATTTATTTTTTTTATTAAGGATTTCTGCCTCCTCCCCGCTACCTCTTCCCATTTCCCTCCCCCCTCCCCCTCCCCCCG
>NC_022012.1:35989113-35999655 GCF_000317375.1 Microtus ochrogaster
TTGATGGGGATTGCATTGAATCTATAGATTGCTTTTGGTAGAATTGCCATTTTTACTATGTTGATCCTCCCAATCCAAGAGCAGTGGAGGTCCTTCCATTTTCTCGTGTTCTCTTCAATTTCTTTCTTCAAAGACTTAAAGTTCTTGTGAAATAGATCTTTCACTTCCTTGGTCAGAGTTACCCCAAGATATTTTATGCTATTTGTGGCTATCGTGAAAGGTGATGCTTCTCTGATTTCCCGCTCTGCTTCCTTATGATTTTAGGAATTTTTTAAAACATAATTCTCTCTGTTTACTGTATTTACTTTGCAAATGGTTCACAACTGACCCCAAGTTGAATTAGGATACCTACTAGTGCACTTTCTTATGTATTTTTAATAGCCCTCTTGCATATGTGTGTGTGTATTGTGCAGTGATACATACATGTATGTTAACATTAGTGTGCAAAACAAGGCTGCATCACACATGGGGATGTCAGAGGAGAGCCTAAAGCATTGTTCCTGTTTTTTTTTCCACTGGATGAGCCAGGCTAGCTGGCCTGCAAGCCTCCAGGGGTTCCCCTGTTTCTGCTTCTCGTGTCTATGAGAGTGTTGGGACTACAGATGTGTAAGATACTTGGTCTGAATTTACTTGGTTATGGGAATTTGAACCCAGGTCTTCATAGTTACTCAGCAAGCATTTTATCCATTGAACCATCTCTACATCCTACCGTCTTTATTCCTAAAGCTTAACTGAACTATAATTTACTTATAATAAAGTTCCTTTCTTCAGTGATTCTGAGTACGGCATGGAGTTGAGCACCATCCCAAGCTAATTTTAGAACTTTGCCATCCCTTGCCCTCATCCTCAGCCCAGGGGACACTTCTCATTCATGCTGTTTCTGCCTTTTGGAGACATTTCTTGTAAAGGAAATCTTATCTTATGTTAGGTGATCTTTTGTCTGTGGGATCTTTCACTCAGCACATGGTTTGGACACTCCCCCATGTGGAAGTGTATATCACTACTGGCTTCCTTCTTATGGCCAGAGCGTATGCCACTAGGTGGAGATAGCCCAGGTTGTGTACCCCTTCATCCATTGCTGGGTTCTGGGACTAACAAGTCCAGCCATTATAGCTAAAGCTGTTCCAAATAGACTCCATTTCTTTAATTTTTTTTTATTTTTAATACCCCCGCGCCCCATGTTTTGTGTGTGTGTGTGTGTGTGGGTGTGTGTGTGTGTGTGTGTACACATGAATGCAGTGCACAGAGAGGCCAGCAGAGGGCATCTGATCCCTTGGACCTGTAGTTTCAGGTAGTTGTGCACCTACAGACATCGGTTCTGGGATCTGAACACAGGTGCCCTGCAAAAGCAGAATGTGCTCTTAGATACTGAGCCATTTCTCCAGCTCCTCCATTTTCTTTTCTCGAATCAGAGAACACAGTCCTCAAGCTCTTCCTACTTCTTTTCACCACATCTTTGCAATATCAAGCACATCCAGAAGAATGTACCACAGACCCTGGAGGTGAAGCCCAAGGAAAGTATTTCATAAAATTACTCACGACTCCCATATCCCACTGGGCGAAGAGCATGATCTCCTGGCACAATTGCTGTGAGAAGAGAATACTCACTTCTCAAGCACGCTTAGGTGTGTTGGTTGTAAGATAGTTAATCTTATGCGTACAGTTTAACTATAACAGTTTAGTATTAACACCTTGATATTTGATGAGTGGTTTTTAAAATACCCACCAAAGTTTACTTTTGGAAAGTAAAACATCAAAAGATTCAACGTTTAACAGTATTTCTCCATTTTGGGTAAACAGCTAAGGCCCTCTGAGAAAACACAATAACTAGCCTAGAGGGCACCCAGTTACAATTACCTATGCAGTAGCCTTATTGATCTTCCTTGGCTCAGAAGGCCCTAGTGGAAGCAATCGCTTCAGGGCTTGGGCTAAGGGAAGATGTTTGTGTTGGGTCTTCATGCATGTTCCGTGGACTGTGGTTAGACCTTCCTAATGCACAGGGGACGCAAGTCTCTCCTAGCGAGCACCAGAGCCTTGCAGGCACATTTTCCTACAAGGTAGTTTGGCCTGCATCCAATACAGGCTAACTTGTTCTCATTCACGTCTTTGCACTCTGTTCCAAGCCTGTGTGGTTATATTTGAGCTGTTAACTCCACACACTCCAACCACAAGGAAACCCAAGCCTCCCTGCGGCCTTTCTGCGGACATGTTAGCCACCATTTTGAATCCAGGATTCTGCTAATCCCTCTAAGCCTGTGGTCTGTGGGCTCGGAAGTGGCTTGCAATGAAAGACCATCTCTAATTGGACAGATGAGTATCCTCCTCTGAGTTTTCCCAGAGCTCAAGAAGATAGTGGATTAGAGAGACATTTTATATGCCTGCCTGCAGTGCCTGCTCTGTGGCCTCTTTCTTGGTCTGGCTGCCAAGACCAGAAACACACAGGGTCTTCCAGCCAGGCTCAAGAACTCAACAGCTTCAGCCAGCTCATCTCCACTGTCATGTGACTTTCTTAGTTTCTTTTCCTGTTCCCATGATAAAACAGTCTGACAAAGGCAACTTAAGGGAGAGAGGAGTTATTTTGGCTCACAGTTCAAAGATACGCTGATCTTGGGGAAGCCAAGGTTTGAAAAGCTTGTACCAGCTGCTCACATTCACAGTCAGAAACCAGAGAACAATAAATGCTCAATACTACTCAGGTCCTTTTCTCCATTTCTCCAACCCAGGATCCCAGGCAGGCCATGATACCGCCCACAATGAGTGGGCCTTCCCACATCCTTTGGCATAATCAGATTATTTCCCACAGACTTGAAAAGAAGCCCGTCACTCAGATGATTCTCGAGTTGACAGTTAACACTATCACAATGTTCAAAAGTGCCTTCTATTTTAATTTCCAAAGCATATGTTCTCATGCATATTCTCATCTCTCCAGAATGCTGGCTTTCAAGTTTATTATAGATTAGATTAAGGAATGTAGTGGCAACATGCCTGTAATCCCAGCCCTCAGAAGGCTGCAGCAACAAGAGCATAATGAGTCTGAGAGTATCTAGGTCTTCCTGGTGAGTTCCAGATCAGTAAGAGCTACCAAGCAAGGCCTTCTCTATAAATAAACAAGATTTAAATAATTTCCCCCATACAATATTAAACTTCTTAGTAGACATCAATTTAAAAACATACTGAACATTTTAATGCTTCCTCGTTATTCAATTGTCTTCCTTACAGAAAAGAAAATCACGAGCTGAAGAGATGGCTTTATGTGTGCTCGCTGCACACCTGTGAGGATCTGACCGCAGGACCCATATCAACATGACTGCACTGGCGTCTGTACCCACAATGCTGTGGGGTTAGGGACAGAAGGATTGCTGGGGCCAGCCCAGCTCATGGTTCAGTGGGAGACCCTGACTCAAGAGAGAGTCAGGACACCGTGCATCCTCTCTGGTTTCTGTGAGTTCATGTACAGGTGAGCACACAAGCACACACACACACATGCACATATTCTGTGTGCACACACGGGAGAAAAAAAAAAGAAAACCAAAACAAAAACATCAGAAGCGAAAAACAACCGCAGCAAAAATAATTTCAACCATCTAAGTGTCCAGTTACACTCCCAGCACACAGGAAGCTGAGGCAGGGAAATTAGGAGTCTGAAGCCCACTTGAACACAGAAAACAAATAAACAAGAGACAAAGTCTTTTTTTTTTTTTTTTAAAAAAAAACTCAAACAAAACAATAACCTCCCCTTCTTCTTGGTGCCACATTCCTCTGCTTTGGTTTCCAGCTATCTGCTGTTGTCTGAAATACTAAATGGAAAATTCCAGAAATAAAAAATTCATAGGTTTTAAATTGCACACTGTTCTGCGTGGCGTGCTGAAATCTTGCACTGTGTGTTCTACCCTCCCAGGGTGGACATCATTTCTTTGTCAATAAGATGTTTCCACTTGACTCACCACGACATAGTCCTGTAGCCACTGTATCTTTTTATTATTTATTTGTGTTAACTGTGCTTAATTTGTGGATCAAGCTTCACCATAGGCTTGTACATGTGGGACAATATTCATAAGGCTGGGTACCATCCACAGTGTCAGGTGTCTGCTGGGGGTCTTAGGTAGTATCCCCATATGTATAGGGGGACCAAGGATGATGTTGCCTTAGGCAATTACATTCCTTCTCCTGGGATCCCTGCTGTCCAACTCTGTTCTTATGCAGTGATCTTCACTTTCCTTTTCTCTTCAACAACAATCCTCCTCATCTTTCTCCAAATTGTTGCCTCCTTGCCCCCTCCCCCACCCCTGGGCGCTTTATTTTGTTTGTGCTGCTTTCTTCCTTCTCTCCTCCAGCTCTGTACTCTAAGGGCACTTTCTTTTTCTTACCCACGGCAGGCAATGATCCAGTTGGCCAGCCAGAGCCCTTTCCTGTACTTTTCCAACAGAACTGAAAGGAAACGGGGTTCTTTGCTTTCTGATGAAAACATTCTCTTATTTAAGCAAGTCCCAGACGGCTGTTGTCAATTATAACCCAAAGCTTTGATTTTTTTTTTAATTCCACCTTCATCCCATTATTTTGTTCAGGCTTTTTCTGATTTTGTAAATTTAATGCTGAATTTTTAATTAGCAATTTTTAAGACATGGTATGGGGCAAGAGAGATGACTCAGTGGTTAAGAGCACTTGTTACACCATCGTGAGGGCCAGTGTTTTGGATCCCATCTCCCACTTAACATCCATATAAACACCATCTATAAGCTGGCCTCAAATTAGCTATGTAGCCAAAGATGGCCTTCAACTCTCATCCTCCTGCCTCCACCTCCCAAGTGCTGGAACTACAGGTGCACACCACTATGCCATCCAAACTGTTTTTGAAAAGGGAAGGACTCCAAAACAAAAGTATCACACTACTTTGAAGATTTAGGGGTCCATATCAACACCTGTAACCCCAGCTGTCAGTGGCGCAGAAACGGAAGGAGAGCTGCAGCTTGCTGCCTTCTCTCTTTGTTGGGGAATATGATTTTAAGGTGTGTTACTTTTGTTTGTGCTGCATTTGTTGATCTCTGTGAAGCTGTGTCCCTGTGCCCGTCTAATGCACCTGATGGTGTAATAAAGAGCTGAACGGCCAATAGTGAGGGAGGAGAGAGAAACAGGCGGGACTGGCAGGCAGAGAGGAGAATTGGGAGGAGGAATCTGGGAGACGGAGGAACAAGAATAAGGAGAGGAGGATGCAAGGGGCCAGTCACCCAGCCACACAGCCGGCCACAGAGTAAGAAGGAAATTTAAGATATAGAAAAGTAATAAAGGGAAAAAGCCCAGGGGCAAAAAGTAGACAGGTTAATTTAAGAAAAGCTGGTAGAAACGAACCAACTTAAGGCCAGGTGTTTATAACTAATTTACTGTGCATTATTTATATGAAAGCTGGATGGTGGGCCCCCCAAAACAGCAAAAGAGTAAAAGAGGAAAAAAAATAATTTTTGGTGCCTAACATAGGGCCACATTTCCATGTAGGGCCTGAGAAAGCTGGGGAAAAAAAGTACAGGGCTTCTGTAAGAGCTTTGGTCGGCTAATGAGCCCTTGAGTAAGCAGTAGAAATATCACCTTCTAGCTGAGAAAACCTGAGTCCTGGATTCAAAGAGAGACCCTGCTTCAAAGGAATAGATGGAGAGAGTAATAGATGAGGGCACTTGACACCACCTATGGCCTCTGCCTTTGTATATCTGTGCACAAAGGCACACGCACAAGCACACCTATGTATACTCACACAATACATAAACAAGCTAACAAAGTGAATCTTCAAAGCGGTGTGATACTTTTGTTTAGAAGCTTAGTCCATTTAGCATCATGGCAGGAAGCAGACAAGCAGACTGGAGCAGTAACGGAGAGCTCTACATCCTGATCTGCAGGCAGCAGGCAGAGAGAGAACCATGCCGGGCCTGGCATGGTCTTTTGAAATCTCAAGCTCACTTCCAACTACACACTTTCTCCAACAAGGTCACACCCACTCTGAGAAGGCCAGACCTCTTAGTCCTTCCCAAACAGTTCCATTAAGTGGGTACTAAGTGTTTAAACATGTGGACCTATGAGGTTCATTATCATTTAAATTACCACAGGAAACATCTGTTTGGGAAAATTTCCAATTTATTGGTTGGATTACTTGTTCTTTTGTTTTTTGAGTTTCTTTTTAAAAGCTCTGTATATGTTCTGGATAGTAAACTCTTGTTCTGTGAGTAGCTGGTAAAGATTTTCTTACATTCTGTAAACTGCCTCTTCACTCTACTGTTTCCTTTGTGGTGCAGAAAGTTTCAGTGCCATGCAATCCAATTCTTGATATTATCTCTTGAGCTGTTGTAGTCTTGTTCAAAAAGTCCTTTCTTAGGCCTCTACTTTGAAATGTTTCCCCAGGTTTTTTTTTTTTCTAGTAGTCTTGAACCTTACATTAAGCCTTTGATCTGGACATCCTGATTTTCCCAGCATCCTTTGATGAAGAATATCTGGTTGTTAAATATATCTTTCCAGTTTTGCCCAGTATCAGATGGTCCTAGAAGCACGAGGCTACTTCTGCGTCCTGGGACCTCTATTCTATTGTATTGATCTACAGATCTATGTTTTACACCAATGCCATGCTGTTCTTGTTACTACTGATCGGCAGTGTAATTTGAAATTAGGTATGGTGATACCACCAACATTACTCTTCTGCTTGAGGTTGCTTCATTCATTCAATGTCTTTCATATTTCCATCAGAATATCGGGATCATTTTTCTAGATCTGTGAAGAGCGTCTTTAAAATATTGATGGGAATTTCTTTGAAACTATAGTCATCAATTTGACAGCTTTCCCCAACACTTATTCTCCCAATCCATGAACATGAGGAGAGGTCCTTCTAGTTTTCATTGTAGATATCTTCCATGTACTTGATTGAGTTTCTTCTAAGGGTTGTGAATGAAAATGTTTTCCCAATTTCTTTCTTGGCATGTTTGTTAGTGGTACATGGAGAAACTAGTGATTTTTATGTGATGATTTTGTATTCTGTTACTTTGATGAAAATAATTTTCAGATCCATGAGTTTTCTGGTGGAGTCTTTAAGCTCATATTGCCTGCAGATGAGGGTGAGCTGACCCTTTCCTTCATTATTTGTACCTTTTTTCTTTCTTTCATTTTATAGCTCTGGATGACTTAAGTGAAATGCTTTCAATTTTCCACGATTGAAAATACTGTTAGCTATTGTTTTATCATATACAGGTTGTATTATATTGCGATACAGTCTATTTCTATTACTTCAGCTGCCTCAGGGAGAGCAACTCAGGGGGTTGAGCCATCTCCCACGTGAGGTTCAGAGCTCACACACTCACAGACATCCAAAGATACAAAAGGGTTTGCTCTCTAGTGCAGAGAACAGGATCATCAAATACCATGCCCTGAATATCCAGAACCTCTCAGCAGTTTGCATCTGACCCCCCCCCCCCACTGTCTCTCCTTTCTGTCTCCTACCCAGATACTGTGGCAGGGAGTCCTGAGGCTCTCTCATTTGTCTTTGTTCCTTGTTTTCAGGTCCCCAGAGGAGATCGCACACGATAGGGACCCTGTCAACATGGTGCCTGGATACAGCATCCCAAGACACGGGGAGCAATGAATTTCTCTAACACTGGCTTGTTATTCTGGAAGAGTCTCCATTATATTAAATCCATACAATGGACTTACAATTTTTGGGAAGTAGGGTTTCTCTAGTCTTTCTGTGTCCCTCTCTGACTCTCTGCCCCTTCTCTCTCTGTCTCTCATTCTCTCTCTGCTGAGGATTGAACATGGGGCCTTGTCTATGTTAGGCAAGGATTCTTTCACTGAATGGTTACACCCCCACATCCCAGGTTAGCTTTCTTAATGACAGATGTGATCTCAAAGCCATTCACAGTATTGAAATGAAGAGGAGGTTGGAAACATCATAGTAAAACAACACAGGGACCAGAAGCTCTGCCTGAGGTTTGAGATAGTACAACATCCGCCTCCCGTATGCTGCCATGTGGTTCTGTACTTCCCAGGTTTCACGCTTTTCCCTGGTTCTCCATAGGAATTTCATCTGGTGGAATAGAAAAGGTAACTGGAAAAGAATACATAGAATATTGATGTAGCTACTCAAGGAGTGTGCTTCACTGAATCATGGTGTTCTTTTATGACAAATAGTTAAGGAATAGATTGTCTTAGAAACTTCTAAGATTTTCCCAGTAGGGATCATAGTATGTCAGAGAAGGAATTCTAAAGTTGAAAAGATGAGAAAACATGATTCTTAGAGACCACAGGCCTTTCTAGCTTTTTCAGCCAACAGAATTGACTTAGGGCAGGAGGGGTTCAAAAAAAGAGGGAGTGGTGAACTCTGTCGGGATTTATACAAGACGGTTTGCATATTGTGCAGCCTAGGGCAAAATGAGAATGTGGAATTCCACATTCAGAATTATCCATAATGTCAACACATCAACACAATAACATTAAATCAAGCCTGTCCTTCCAAGTTCATGTCTCTGAGCAACTGTACAGGTCAGACACTCACAAAGCCAGCCTTGGGCAGATGGCAACACTGTGTCCTCCACTGGACCTATTTACAATGGCAGATTCAGTCTGGAGACATAGTTCATTGGTACAGTGTGTGTTTATCATGCACAAGGCTTTGATTTCCAGCAACAAAAAAGAGAGCGGGAGCAAGCAAGTGAGAGAGAGAGAGAGAGAGAGAGAGAGAGAGAGAGAGAGAGAGAGAGAGAGGAGACCAAACCACAAGCAGCCTCAAGCTTTTTAAAGCCTTCTTTAGGCTAGCACAGGAACACAGGAGCTCCCTCAGAATTAGAGGTCAAGTTCAGTGTTAGATTACGTACCTAGTACACAAGGTCCTGTCATCACAAAAATAAGCAACTAAATGAACTGAAAGCTTCACAGACTATCTACATACTAAACATTTTATAGTTGTGTAAGCAAACAACAGAAGGAACAAATACATGCCCAATACTCTTAAGCCTCTTCGAATCCTCCAAAATTACAGTGCCTGTGGCCTTAACCCATTACAGCAATCTATTTCGAAGAGGCTGTCCAGATGTGGAGGAGATCTGCCTGTAGTGTTTAGACAGCCATTTATCCTCATTTGTCAGGTGTGGCCGTCCACCCTCTCCCTTGGGATCAGTGTTACTTGTCCCCTCAGATTACCTCGGCAGCTACTTGGGGATGCTTTAAGGACATGCTTAGGTACACAGCACTGTGGAAATTACTAGAAGGCACTGAGAGCTGAGCCTCAGCAGAGGATGGCAGTGAGACTCAGTACACAGTCACTGAAGTCTTGAAGGGACTGTCAAGAGCCTTATCTTAAAGGTTAATATCTGTGGCAATAATTCATTTGTGATCTAACAAATAAAGCTTGCCTGAAGATTGGAGTGCGGAGCTAAGCCACTAGTTAGCCATGGAGGCTGGGCAGTGGTGGCGCACACCTCTAACCTCAGCACTCGGAAGGCAGAGGCAGGTGGATCTCTGTGAGTTCAAAGACAGCCTGGTCTACAAGAGCTAAGTCGAGGATAGCAAACACTGTTACATGGAGAAACCATGTCTTGAAAAAAAAAGAAAAGAATTTAATTTGAAGTCACACATTAATGAGTGACAGCTGTGAACATGGTCATATTACTATTATATATCAATTTGAACATCAGTTCTTAATTTAGGAAAAGCAACAGGGAACCCTGTGTAGCAATGCCCTGTCTCTCTAGAATGGTTCCTTGCTGACTCTCATGGTGTGTGTGTGTGTGTGTGTATACATATATATGAATGAACAGATATATTATATATAATAAAGTATTACATATATGTATATACATATAATTATTATATAATATATATATATATATATATATATATATATATATAATTTATTAGAATGGCTTAGCTTGCAGGCTGTGGTCTTCCAACAGTGGCTCTCTATGAATGAAAGGTCTGAGAATCCAGTAGTTGTTCAGTGCACAAGGCTGGATGTCTCAGCTGGTTTCAGTGTATACCAAAACCCCAAAGAAGTAGGATCTAATACCAGTGAAGGAATAGACCCGCCCATAAGAGTGAAAACAAGCAGGCAAAAAGCAGACTTTTCCTTCTTCCGTGTTCTTTCTATAGGCTGCCAGAAGGTGCAGCCCAGACTAAAGGTGGATCCTTCTACCTCAGAAGATCTGGATTAGAGGTGGGTCTTCCTATTTCAAACAATATAATTAAGAAAAAGACCCTCACAGGTGTACCCAGTTGCCTAGGGTTTAAGGAATTCCAGATGTAAAGTTGACAACCAAGAATAGCCATCACACGTGTCCCAATTCCAATCCATCATAAAAGGAATTCAGGACAGGAACTCAAGCAGGAGCAGAGACAGGAACTCAAGCAGAGACCATGGAGGAACACTGCTCCCTGGCTTTCTCTTCACTCATGGCTTACTCAACCTGCTTCTTACGACCAGGGACCACCTGCCCAGGGGTGGTGTAGCAGGCATTCTTGAACCACCAGTCCCTGAATCGTGACACAGAGACTTATTACTAATTATGAAAGCATAGGCTT
>NC_022012.1:36000596-36001661 GCF_000317375.1 Microtus ochrogaster
ATGGTGGCTCACAACCATCTGTAATGAGGTCTGTTGCCTTCTTCTGGCCTGCAGACATACACACAGACAGAATATTGTATACATAAAAAATAAATAAATAAATAAAAAAAATATTTTTTTAAAAATTACATTGACCTGTTTATTGGCATTATGTAGGAATATAATTGCTTTTAGGGCAGGGGGTATTGACATTATACCCTAAGACCCTGCAGAGCTGAACTCACTTACTTCTAGCAAGGTGAGATTTGGGATTGATGTGAAGGAACCATTTCCTGAATACACTGCCATGCTGACCTTGAATACAGTGATTTCACACCTTTGTGATCTGTGCTCAATGTAATGTAACAGCAGCTACTTTCTCTGCTTCCAGTCTTGTGAAAAGCTTTCCATCCTTTATGGCGAACTATGGTGTTAGCAGTCGTATTGTAGGTGCCCTGATCAGAATGTGTGCATCAGTTTTTTGGGGCGGGACAAATATTTGAGAGTCTTTTAAACTGTTCTTTTATTGAAAGGAAGGAGTTCTTTTTATTTTGATGAAGTCTAATAATTTGTTGCTAAGTTTTTTGTGGCTTATGTATTTTGTTTTAAAACTTTCATTGTGAATACTCATTGTACACGGTACTACGTTACATAAAGTAACATTCTCATTCAAGTATATAATATGCACTGAATATGTTGTCCTTCATCTGTTCTTCCTCTCTCCACTCCTCATCCCTCCATTTTCCCTTTGCCCCCCGCCCCAGACTGTTTCAGCTCTAGGGAAATATTCACATTGACTCATACTTTTCATAGGATGCAGTCCATGGTCAGGTGGAGTCATTGTGGTGAAGCCTGGGGTCAGGCAGAACATCACAGCAACAAGAATGTGCGGGACAGCAAGGCTTCTCACCTTCAAAAGAACCCACAGCCTCTGAATTGGCACCAACGCCTGGACGCTACTACCCCAAATCAAAGGCTGGACACTACTACACCAAATCAAAGGCTGGACACCACTACCCCAAATCAAAGGCTGGACACCACTACACCAAATCAAAGGCTGGACACCGCTACCCCAAATCAAAGGCT
>NC_022012.1:36001801-36043616 GCF_000317375.1 Microtus ochrogaster
CTGGACACCGCTACCCCAAATCAAAGGCTGGACACCGCTACCCCAAATCAAAGGCTGGACACCGCTACCCCAAATCAAAGACTCTATGGTATAAAAATGCAAATTCATTTGGGAAGAGAGTGTCTGAATCCCTGGAGAGGTTCCCTGCTCGAAACCAACTCCTAAGGAAGTGTTCCCCAGGTGCAGTCACCAGATACACAGAGGTCACTGAAGGGCAGCAGGTTACATCACAAGCCGGCAGAGGGCTTAGTGGTGATGTCCATGTGGTGCTGATTGTACACACATACAAAACTACAGAGTCGCAGGGTCACAGAGACTTTCGCCAGGATTGCAGGAAGGTGCAGAGGCCAGGCAATGTGTAATAGGGTTAGTTTTTCTGCAAGGAGGCCTGAGACCATGAAGTGAGGCTGTAAAGATGAAACCTGAGTTGTAATGGAGACCTCAGAATACTGTAGATGCCAGGAGTGTGGGCTGTCCATTAAGTAAAGCTGTAGGCATGATGGTGAGCTTTAACTGCCAACTGGACACCACTAGAATCCATTGGGAAGACACTCTCAATGAGAGATTGTTTGGGTCAGGTTGTCCTGTGGGCATGTCTGCGGGGGTGGTCTTGACCATCTTAATTGGTTGGAATATATGTGAGCAGCATCATTCTCTGGATTCGGGTCCTTGACTGTATAAGAATAGAGAAGGGTAGCTGAGCACCCAGCATACTCTTGATGGAGAATGTGATATGGCTCTTTTAAATCTTCCTACCTTGGCTTTCCTGCTATGCCGGGCTGTTAACCTGAACAGCCACTAAGAGCTATTTGACTATTACTCGACCCTGTGGAGTTGGGGGATTGGGAAAGAGTGGCTCTCGTGCAACATAGGCCTCCATTGCACAGTCATACGATTGATTTCATCATGTTCAATTCTATATGGGTACATTTATCTTCATCATTTTTTAATCTTATAACTCTCTGCCTTTGGTTCTGGGGCAACAGTAGAATGTTATGACTTAATCTATGCCTCATACCTGCCCAAATAGATAATAAAGTGGGCAAATGAAAATCAAGCCCAGACATGTGGCATGCATCCCCAATCCCAGCATTCAGGCAGTCCAAGGCAGGAGGATGCAGAGTTCAGCACCAGCCTGGGATACATAAGGAGCTCTAGACCGGCTTCAGCTAACATGCAGAGATCCTGTTTCAAGAAAAACATAAACAAACAATCAACTTTAGGGGGAGAAGGAACCTGTCCAACAAGGAGAACAGCAGTGCGGTCCCATTCTTAAGTTACTTGAGACTGCACTACTTGCTGCTGCTACCACTGACTCTAGGACTTAGCCCTACTTAGTTACTTTCTACTTAATTAAAATATAACCCTTCATTCACAAGTACTATGCTACTCTAATGGATGTCAAAGAATGCTATGTATATAACTAACAGGAAAAACATTGACTACAAATGAAGAAAAATGGAAGAGGTAAAACATGACAAAATTATCATTTTCAAAAATAGAACGATGGACAGATATTTAAAACTAATCAGACAATATGTAATAGTATAAACAAATCATTTGTCAGTATAAAAATCAGTGTTAGAAGAAAGAAAACTGAAAGCCAATTTGTCTGGGATGGCCTTTCAGACAGGAGTTACAGACAGTTGGAAGCTGCCATGTGGGTACTGGGAGTTGAACCCAGGGCTGGAGAGATGGCTCAGCAGTAAAGAGCTCTGCCTGCTCGTCCAAACGTCCTGAGTTCAATTCCCATCAACCACATGGTGGCTTACAACCATCTGTAATGAGATCTGGTGCCCTCTTGAGGAAGAGACCTGGTCAGTCATCCTCATCAGCTTAGACCATAAAACCCAATATGGACAAGATCAACAGAACTGCCATATATGGGCTACCCATGCATGCTTCAGCATTGGCAGGGCATAAATTTCATTTTCATTTCCTTTGGAAGAGCAGTGCAAGCTTGTAACTGTGGCAACCTAGGAGTGGCCTTACAGGCAGAAGTTAGAGGCAACAGCTTTTCTGTGTGTCTTTTCAGGATCATTTTTTTTTTTAAATTAAGCACATTTATTGCTTTGTAGACCCAAACACTAACTTTAAAAATTCGGTTAACTGAATTTCTCCATGAGCCCCAGTGTCAGAGTCTATTAATTGCTTCTCAGATGCCACTGCCTAATATTTTAAAACAGGAGAGAGGAGGATAGCTTTTTTTTTTCTCACAATGTAATATTGCCTTTGGTATGTGGTTATCACTTGTGTCAGAAAGATAAATTTAATCACCCTCCAGTGTCCTATTGTTATGAAATGACAGTTAATGCAATTTATTCAGTACTCTTGTTCCATTACTAACGTGTCACTCAGAATCAGGCTCTAATTTTACAAAATGATTTAATTTTTGTTCTGGGTTAAAAAAATATCATTTCTGCCAATTTGCTTTTTTTTTTAAACAGCCAGGAATTTCAGTGAGAAGTTAAGATGTATTTCCCTAAATTGTTTCAGTTTAGAGAGAAAAATTATTTTTTTTTGCACTGAGAGAAAACTTTATGTGTGTGTATTACCAATATACATTTAATAGATATTAATAATACATACATTATGTATTAATTAAAGGCTTTCAACCAACCCTCGCTCTTTGTCACTCAGCTAAACTGAGGTCGTGAGAAAGGTTAGAATTTTATCAGCAGTTCAGAGCTGCCATGAGCTGATTCTATTGAGGAGCTTTGGATCTAGGCTCCTGTGGTCACAGAAGCTGGGTCCTGTCCTTTGTGCCACCTGTGATAGCTGCCTGGCTTGCACATTCCTTCAGTCAGTTGATACCAACTTGCTCCCATTGTGTGTGGACCGAACAGCCAGCTTAGCTTCCCGTCTTGAGGAAGAGATTACAGCGGCGCCCGTAGGACCTGGCACCCTGCTTCCCTGCAGTGATTCCAGACACACTCATTGTGCCCAGGAAAGATTGAGGTGTCATGGCCATCATTACCCACCCTCCAGTCTCAGAGGAGTGAGGCAGAAGTTTTTAAGAACAATGAGCAATTGTCCCCAGAATATTCTCCTTTGCTCAAAGCAAAGCTTGTGTTTGCGTGGGAGAGATTGGGCCTGGCACAAAGTACAGGGTGCTTGAATGCTGACATGTATTCTTGGGGTCTTCTGGGATCTCTGTGTGTGAGGGATGTGGATGAGAGATGATTGACAGCCTCTCCCAGGTGTCACAGCAAAGGGCCAGTGGCTGGGGTCAAAATGTAATAATGATGAATATATGGTGACTCCTTTCCTTCTTGTTCTTCATTATCAGGACATTAAAGATGCTCTGGGGACAAGGAAGACCTGCTTTAGAATGTGACAGCTTCAAACCGAGTTTCCTATCTTAGGACATGGAGGCTGTATGTCTGAGACCCAGCAAGCACTCAAATCCAAAGTGTGAGTTGAAGTTCTAGAGAAAAGCCATGTTAAAGCTTCTGCAAGGCTGATTGATTGATTCACTGACTGACTGACTGACAGATTGATTAGAGCTTCAGTGATTATTCAGAGTTGGAGCGTTGAAGGTCTGGAGTCAAATGAATTTGGTCTATCTTCAGCTATTCATTACGGACTTCGCATTTGAACTAGCGTCTTCATGTCCGTTTTGTAATGTGCGAATGGACCAGCAGCTTTCCGCTAAGCTGAAGGCTGAGGGCTTCGTCAGATGGCATCCAAGGACAGAACAGAGACGCCCCCAGTCTGGTGGACTGGATCTACCTGAGAGTCCCACCAAAGTGTTTTCAAAGTGCCCTGGCTTATGACTTTCTGTTCTTCTGTTACAAGACAAACTTCATGAAATCGTTACCGCTTGGAACATGGTGTTTGGTTAGCCTGAAGCTGTGCTCCTGGGTCATGGCCGGCCATGGGAGCAGAGGACCATAAGGAACGATTTCTATTTAGACATCATGGTGCTGATATGGGTATCCAGGATGAGCTAGGACAAAATGGCTGACACTGGATGTCCTGGGACTGCCAAGGTAAACAGTGATGCAATCTGTTATATAACTAGATTTTGGTTGAAAGCCACTTTTGTGTGAATATATATATATAGCTGTGGGGTGAGACCTGGGCCTTTAACTGAGCATGAGTGAGAGGCTGGAGCTTTTCCTCTGCCAGTGGTCTGTGTGTGCTTGCCTGTAGGTCTGTGTGTCTACATGCATGTGGCCTCTGTCTGCCTTTGTTGCGGCCCATATATGTCCATGCATACCTGGGTACCTGGGTACCTGGCACACTGACCAAGAGTGAATAAAGCAAGTCTTCAAAACCTCTTCAGCTTCCCAGCCTCTGGTGACCCTCCTCCCTTTCTGACACCAGGGCATGGCCGCCATAGGGGTCACTCCTATTTGGCTCCAGAATGCATGTGAGGTGTGAGCCGGGATCTCATGCCAACAGGAATGATTGAAGTCATGTTTATGAAACACCAGTTGGCCTCAGTGTAAGGCTTACAGACAGGGCAATGTCCAACTCTCATGAGAGTCAGTTTTCTTGGAGAAACTTCTGTCTCAATGCTGTCAGGAGCTCTCAATCCAGAGCAGCCTGCAGACCCAGCCCTGGTACCTCCCCAGGGTTCCATTAATACCAGCGAACATTTCCCAGAGCTCAAACCAAGAGTGTTTTCTGCCTAGGAAGGGATTTTATTGTCTTCAGTTGATGTTTAGCCTGAACCAAACTGCTTTACAGCTCAGAACAGTCTTTCCTAGGTCCTTCCTTCCGTCCATTCTCCCTCCTACTTTCCCTCCCTCCTTTCTTCCTTTTCTCTCCTCCTTTCTTCCCACTTCTCCTTCTGCCTTCCCTCTTTTCTTTCTTTGCTGGTTTTTCTTACTTTTTCTCTTGGCGTTGGATTCATAGTGCTCCAGGATTACAAGTGTGCACCATCACGCTCAACTAAGAACCTATTTTTCAGACAGGCCGTTTGCATTCATTGGTACAGTTCTAGGAAGAGACCCTGTGGGCTCAGACCCCTTCCCATCCCTGTGCATGTCTGCCTCTCCTTCCTGATTATGCTCTTTGAGCCTCATTCTTAAAAGCCCCCTTTTCTTCTAATTCATTTTGGGGGTGGGGGAACAGAAAGTTTTAGCCCTAAAAGAGATCTAATGCCCCATTTGATTTGATGTCAAAGACGCAGGGAATTGGGGGTGGCTTGAGATGTTTGGACAACCCTTAGTGACACCCTCAAACGTATTAGCCTTCATGAGAGAGTAGGTAGGCTACAGTCCTCTAAAACACAGGCTGAATTCTTACCAGAGGCAAGCAATGGTTCCAGCCTTCCTCGTGAATCATCCTATCCCAGACTGAGAGCTCCCCCAAAGGCCCCTGGGATCGCCCCTTAGCGTGGCACTATTAGGAAGCAGGGGAGCCTAGAAAGCGGTGGTGTCTTTTTAGGTCATTTGGGATGTGCTTTTGAAAGGACCAGTGTCTAGTCTCCTACCCCCCCGCCTTCCATGATATGGCTTTGTTCTGCCACTTATTGCCACCACCATGTCATGTTGACTCTAAAAGCTCAAAGCAGCGGGGGCAGTATCGACCAAGGGCTGAATTTCTGAAACTGTAAGCCAAAAGAAACCTCCAGCTTTGTGAGTTGATTATGTTGAACTTTTTTGTTATATTAATGGGCAGCTGGCTAGATGGACAAAAGGATAAGAAAACAGAAACAAAACTAGGAAATATCCATAAGCCAGGAGTGGTGGTGAGACATGCAAACCCCGATCTCAGGAGGATGAGGCAGGAGGAGCATAAGTTCAAGGGCAATTCAGAGCCTGTCTCAAAACAAAGAAAAAGAAACCCCCTACAAATAGACAAATCTCAATCTCTCTCTATATCTCTCTCTCCCCTCTCTCCCCCATCCCCATCTCTGTGTGTGATGTATACACCAGTGTGTGTGTGTGTGTGTGTGTGTGTGTGTGTGTGTGTGTGTACATATGCGTATGAAATGGCCAGAGGCTGACATTGTGTCCCCCTCATGTTTTTTGAGACAAGGTCTCCTTCTAAACCTAGTATTCGCCAGTTCAGCTAGACTGGCTCACTAATTCACCACCATGTCTAGACCCAGCATTGGGGGTTTCTGTGCCTACGTGTGCTGCCATGCCTTCTTTTTGTGTGGATAATAAGGATAAGCTCAGATCCTCAAGCTAGCACAGCAAGCCGTTTACCAACTAAGCCATGTCCCCAGCCCCCCACAAATGGATTCTTAATGAGCCCTTCTGCAAGCTAAGTCTGGGAGTTACCTTGTATACATTTGCATAAATTAATGTAAATTTGCATGTACATAAATGCTTCCTGCCTCTTATTTCCTTTGCGGGCAAGGGCTTTCTTCTCCTTTCCATCTCAGTGGTGTAGCTTTGGGCTTTAGACCCGGTGGGTTCTCCATGAATATCTGCAGGCGCTCTGCTGTCAGCGTCGGTGCTTTTGCGGTCTTTCCTCGGGTCCGTTGTGGTTTCGTGTCTCTTCATCACTCCACCAAGAGCCCTGACATATTCTCCTTTGTCTATATGCCCTTTCAATCAAAGTCCATAAAGAAAATGAAATGTTTCCATTGTGATCTGGCCAGTCCAGAGCCTGGACTGTAATGTTAAATTGTTCTACAAAGATTAGTGCTAACCCCATAGTCTGTATACTATGGTCATTTAGCACCCATAAACCTAGCCAATTTTCTTGGCTTTACCCACATATTTCTTGCCTTTACCCCCATATTTCTCCATTTTATACACACAGATATTAACATCTTTGATAAATACTACTTGTCTGAGAGTCCCTGTCAATTCTATTTCCCGAGTACTGAATGCTGTCTTCAGTGAGATTCAATTCTGCCTACATAGCTTGGGTGAGGTAGGTATAAGATGGTTCTTTCCTTGACATCGCTTCGACAATTGTAAGTTCACAGGCTTCTACTGTTGAACAGCACCCAGGTACTGGCCTCGCCTGCTGGGTTCAAAAGGCGCACTGTTCCACTTTTCCAAAACAGCAAGAGCTTCCTTAAAGGTGGGGCTCAGACAAAGGAAGTACTCTGCTCTGTGAAGCTAAGTAACGATCACAGAGAGGATCCAGGGCCAGAGGGTGCTTGGGAAGAGCAGAGCTGTGAGAACACACCTGGCTTAGCAAGCTCTGTAAGTGCTTGTGGAAGAAGAGAGAAAGTGCTCAAAGGTAGAACGAGGAAGATGGCCAACGATGCTCTCAAAAGAATTTGACCCCTGACTCCGTGGTGCAATCACAATGGTGGCATCAGTCCAAGATCAAACAGGCAACTGAGGAGCAGATGTCCCTACAGATGTGTGTGCATGTAAGTGTGTGTGTGTTTGTGTGTGTGTGTGTGTCTAGGGGTGCAAGTGTGTAGCTCTAATTTTTTTTTGTAGCTCTTTTTTTAAAATGGATATTTCTTATTAGGTATATTTCATGAGTCTTCCTTCCCTGTCCTTTCTTTTCTTTTTTCCTTTTCTCCCTCCCTTCTTCCTTTCAGGTTGGACACGGTGGTTTCGTTTTCATTCTGACTGTTTTCAGAGCCCATGTCTACTGCCGGAGCTTGGTCACGTACGCTAACCCCACCTATAAGTGAGGCTGGAACGTTCTGTTTTTATTCTGGATAGTGGCCACTGTAGGACTTCTGAAAGATGCCCATTATCTTGCCCCCTGAAGGTCATGACAAAGATGCTTCCCAGATGTGGTTATATAAGGTGTTTGAGAGAAGGGAATTATCTTGCTTCATCTGGGTAAGGCCAATTCAATTATGAGTGTTCTTCAGAAAAGGATTTAAAAATAAGTGAGTTTGAGGGAAAGCAAAGCAGAGAGAATGACTGAAGATGCTCTGTGGCTGTCTTTGAAGACGGAAAGAGGGGCCGGTAGCCAAAGAGGAAGGCGACCACTAGACAAATCAAGGTTGCGAATGCTGTACTCTCACCTCCAGAAGAAATGCAGCCCGGCACTTGTATATTTTCAGCTTCCAAAACCATAAAGTAACAAATTGTATTGATTTAAGACACTAATTTGGTGACGACTTGTCCCAGCAACAGTAGGTAACTAATACTTTTTATTCTGGTTTATTTTTCTTGTTATTGTTTTTGTTATTCTTTTGCTATGAAAAATGAATAGAGTAAACCTGAGGACACAATTAGCACTCTCTATTTTTAAAATTATTATTATTAATTATTAAATGTGTATTGTTATTAATTATTAATTAATTATTATTAATTAGATGTTTTGCCTGAATGTGTGTCTGTGTACCATGTGCCTGCCTGGTGCCCACAGAGACCAGGAGACAGAGTAAAATGATCCCCCAGAATTACAGATGGCTGTGATCTACCTTGTGGGTACTGAGAACTGAACCCGGGTCCCCCGAAAGAGCAGTGAGTGCTTTTGACTACTGAGTTATTTCTCCAGCCCCTGCCAAGGTTTTATTTATTTATTTTGGTGATGATTTTATGGATCCTCCTAAAGACCACTTCTGTCTCTTCAAATTGCCCACAAACTTTCAACTGAAAACCCCATGATCTACCCATTTTGAGTTCACCGCCCACTTGATGCCTGGAGTTTATAGGCATTCCTTTGGCTTTCTCTGTCCTCCAGGGCTTCTGTGACTGCCCATTATGGATCACAGATAGCAAGATAGGCTGACCCTAGCATCCTCACTCTGGTGGTTTGAATAAGAATGGCCCCCATAGGCTCATAAATGCTTAGTCCTCAGAGAATGGCATTACTTGAGAAGGATTAGGAGATGTGGCCCTGTTGGAGCAAGTATGTCACCTGGGGTGGGATCTGAGGTTTCAAAAGCTCAAGCAAGGCCCAATGTCTTTTGCTTCATGATGGTTGGGGGTCTGGTTGTAGAACTCGCTGTTACTTTCCCAGCATCTTGTCTGCCTGCATGCTGGCATGTTTCTCACCATGATGATAATGGACTAACCCTCTGAAACTGTAAACCAGATCCAATTAATTGTTTTCTTTTATAAGACTTGTCTTGGTCATGGTGTCTCTTTACAGCAACAGAACACTGACTAAGACACTTGTGGTACCCAAGATTCAACACATCACAACTCCTCCTATCTTGGAATTGCTATCCTCACCTATGAATGCACATTTGCCCTGCTCAATGGGAAGCCCGTTCTCCCTCAGCCAGAATTCTGAAATAGCAGAAAGACTGAGAAGTTCTGTTTCCCTTCGGTCACTCCCTCAGCAGTAGTTTGCCAACCCCCAACAACAAAGCTCAAAAGTTTTGGCTGAAGTTAACCTCAGAGATAAAGGATCACCCCCACCAGGGTTCATGGCTGCAGAATCATAGCCATTCTTTTCATCCATCCAGGGAGCTTTAAGATTCCATTTTCTCCGCAGACTTCATAGCAATGGCCTAATTGCCTTTCAAGAAGGATAAAATGCCCACATTTCTGGCCTCTACCCCCAGCCCCCTAGGCCTTTGCTTCTCACACCAGCGATGTTTGGGATTGCTAGTTGCCAAATCTGTTCTATCTTCTCTGAGCTGTTTGCTTCCAGCTCACGGGACGACCGCCAGGGCAATGGGGAAATGAAACAATCGCAAAGCTTTCAAGTTTCTGAAAGATGAGCGCAGTTTCTTCTGTGTTGTTCCCCTCACCTGCTCCTTGTCCTCTCTGCAAACACTCCCTCTGCCCCAGATTCGTTGGCAGTCCAGGCAGGAGCCTGCTGCCTCCCAGGCATCCTTCATTAAAATGCAGTGCCCTTGCTAATTACAAGCCAAGATTCTCCCACGATGGGCCCGGTCTGGGCATTGCCATTATCTTCATAAATAGACTCTTTACTTTGCAAATGGTGCTGTCATAGCCAGGCATTCTCAACCTGGCAAAGGCTCTGTGCATTCTTGAGTGGTGGAGGGAATGTGTCAGCAAGAGAAGGCAGAGGCATTCATGCCAAAGCCGCCTCTGTCCTGAGTTCACCCCGCTCAGTCTGGGCAGCAGGCAGCCAACACAATGGTTGAATCGGAGAGTATGACTATGGTGTGCAAGTAGCATATGGCCCGGATCTTCTGGGAGATTTTGTTTCCTGTCATTTTAATCTTTACAGCAAACGTAACTTATTCGATGTAAAAAAAAAAAATGTGTAAATATTTTTAAATGCTCTATTTTTTAAAAAAAATGTTCCTGCCCCCCCATCACAAATTGGATGGGTATGTAGGGGGGACAGATGAGTTCTTGGTTTTCCAAATATGCCGTATGCAAACTCATCTATGAAAATTTGTTTATGTATTTAACTGTCTTTGCCTACAGAACTCTTTCTGTGTACAGTTTCTGTTGAATGCTCAGCTGCCTTTTCCAGTACTAGCTCTGTCTGTACCCTGTATTTTCTGGCTCCCTCACATATGATTGCCTCCCCCCCCCCTTTTTTTTTTGCAATGTCAGAGTGGCTCTATGTCATCTGTTAAATACCGCTGTAGCTCCCACTGTGTAGTGCTGGCTTTGTCCCCATACCACACCTGCCATATCTATGGTCTCTAATCCTTACCGTGAACCTGCAGCTTATGTGTTCCCATTGTGTAATGAGACAGTGCAGCTCAGGGACACTTCCCCACCCCACCCCCCAACATACACACCTTATCTAGGAGCAAAATAAGCCTTGACACCTTCAGTTCCAGCTCATAGTGAACCTTTGCCTCTATACTAGATTACGGACTCCTGGGGAAGAGTCTGCTCCTAAGTACTCAGTAGAAATGAGTCAAAGAAACAGCCCTGCACCACGCTCCAATTAGTTACCTAAGATACGTTGTCGAGAGGAGCTGCATGAAGGAAAGCTCAAAGTGTCACTGCAGAGCATGCGCCTTTTGGCAAATTCAGTTTGCAAAATTTACAATTAAAAAGGGTCACAGGCAAGGTTACAGGTCAAGTCACCGGCCTTCCTACTAACATTGGTGCAATTGGGGCAGTAATAAAGCACTTCTCAAATTCTGAGGTGCAAAGGAACCGTGGCAAGATCTTGTTAAAATGCAGGTGCTGATGCAGGTCCGGGTGAGGGAGGCATAGCTCAGGCTGCTCCTGGGGCAGCTAGACAAGAAGAGACTGGTGGAAGTCACACAAGAGCCAGGGGGGGCTACACAGAAGCAGAAGGGAGGCCATGATGATTTGAAGCTAGAGAGGACCATGTGTGAGAGAAAAGTGGAAGATTTCACTTTAGTCTCTCACATGCAGGTCTCTGTGACTTCCCTTATGTCGTGTCCTTTGCCTGGAAACCCCTTCCATATTCTTTGACCCAATAAATGTTCATTCATCCTTGAAAACAGCTCAGAGGTGATTGCCGGTAATTTGCCACTTCTCTAGGCTAGGCTAAGTCTCCTTTCCCATCTCTGAATAAGGAGTGGTTGGTGCATACCTTAGGTACTGCTGTTCCCACCCAACCATGACTGTGCATTCTTTGAGGTTAGAGAGTAGGAATTAATGAGATGATACAGATGGATATTCTTTAATATGCTGAGCTTACCAAAGGGACAGAGAAGGGTCATGTAGAAGAAGTCAACTCTTCCTCCACCCACTGCTTGGACTCAATTAACCTGAAGAAAATGGACGCATAGGAGAAAAGCATACAAACTTTATAACACAAGCTGAACATAGCACAAGAGTCTCCATAAAGAAATGAAGGCCCAAGACCCAGAGTGGAGGTCTTACAGAATACATGAATCAGGGAGGAGGAAACATTAAAACACAGCAGTAGACAGGATCCGAATCAGCCATGGGATTAGAGATGGGAGAGGAAGAGGGACAGTGAAGACCACAGTAATGCCATCTAAGATATAGCCATGAAACATAGGAACTTAAAACAACATGCATTTGTTGAAGGCATGGGACAGGGACTAGGTGGACATCTAGACTCTCTCAGGCATCTGTACTCATTTGACAGGTCAGTTACAATGACTTTCTCAAACATCTAGGGCATCAGACAAGGCCCATGTAGTCCTTCACTTTCACGGGTCAGCCCAGGGCCAAAGCAGGATTCCAGGACAGGAAATGAAGCATGCAAAGCAGTCTGATGCTAGCTAGCTAGACCTAGATACAGTCCATCACCACCATTGTTCTTCTGATCGGCCAGATCAAGTCCGCAGACCTTCCCAGGGTCAAGAGGTGGGAAACAGATCTATGACTCGGGGAGAGATGAACTACCAGCCAAATGAGAAGAAGGTCACAAAGCAGGCTATGAGTATCAGGGGCAGTGAAATCAATTGCATCGTTTTACATTGCAAGGGACTCTGACAGGCACTAGGTCACCTTCAAGATGGATCTCACTTCAAGGCTTAGGGAGGTACCTGGACTGCAAAGTGTGACCACTCCTCACCCTTGGCTCACCAGTCACCTAGACAGATGTTCTATCCCCAGGCAGGCTTCTCATCTGTTGGCTCCAGATGAGCAACTGATGTGTGTCTGTGTAATTCAGACTAGTTCTAAGAGTAGGGGGAATGAAATATGGACAGAAAGACAAGTCAGTTAGCAAAAAATCACTAAGTAAATAAAAATAAGTTCAAGTTTAGTTCCATTCAGACTACCAAGTTCTCCATAGTCTGTATAAATCCTCGAGTTATCCACGAGAACAAGTCTTTTCTTTTTCCTTCCTCCTCTTAATTTTTGTTTTCTGAAACAGGGTCTTGTGTAGTCCAGGGCACATAAACTTCTGATCGTCCACCCTCCAAGCTCCCATTTCTGGGATTACAGATGTGAGCCCCTGTGTCCAGTTTGCATTTTCAATTTAATGGCTTGAATAGGTGATTCGTAAAGTCCAGCTTCGAAGACTATATGTAAATCTCCCCTCACTCCCAATAACTTGGTCCTTCTCAGAGGCAAATGATGCTATGTTAAACCACTGCCATTCAAAAAGGAAGATAAACAAATACATACGCTTTGTTCTTGATGGAATATTTCGATTTTAGTTTTTCAATTAGCATTATTTCAATAAACATTTTTTTTTCTAAACTAAGGCATGAAAATGTTCTCGTTCTTTTTTAGGGCTTCAGGAGTTTCCATTGTGTGAATGTGTCAAACCCCATTTAATCACGCCCTTCTGACAGCCATTTGGTTCACACCCACTCACCAGTGTTTTGCAATTCAATCCAAAGCAATGTACAGGAAGACACTGACGGAATCCAAGTTTGGACTGGTGACAGTGACTGCTCTATTGTCTTCTGATTGGAGTCTTTGTCTTAGCTGTAATCATGAAACAAACAAACAACAAAAAAAGATGGCCAATAAAATAGCTCCGATCAGGACAAAGGCACCGGCATCCAAGAGTGATGATCTGAGCTAAGTTCTCAGGTCCCACCTGGTGGAAGAAGAGAATGGATTCCAGAGGGTTGACCTCCACAAGAGCACTGTGGCACGCACGCATGCACACACACACACAAACACACATGCGCACACACACACACAAAAATAATTAAAAAGTGCCACTAAAAACAACTACAGAAAACTTCATGAGATACTTGGCATGTGCCCGATATTCAGAAACTGTATGCTTTAACCTGTAGAGGAAACTATACGAGGGAGCAGGGTGATGGGAAGGAACAAAGGGCCATGATTCAATATACAAGCCAGTCTGGGACTGGAGCCCAGGGCTGGAGAGCGTGCTTAGCATGCACAAGGCCCCTGTCTATCCCCCGGCACATGTCCTGGGTTTACAAGGCTGTGGAACGTCATCTGGTGACAAGCCACTTCACCCAAGCAGCTCCTTGTGCACAGTGCCGCTCCCCACCAGGTGCCTCTGCTCTGCTCCCTGCATTCTTCTCTTCCAGAGGCTGAACTCAAGGTGCGCAGAACTAATTATTTGGAAACATCATGTCATGGCCACGATCATTGGATTCATGTGGCTATCAGGTCAACTCAAGCTAGCCAAAAGGACAGTCGACACCGAGAATGCAGGGAGGATGTTAATTTATCCACAGCCAGAGTGTACACTGACTGCTTCTGAATGCTAGCTTGTGAACTTGTTGCCTCAGAATTACTAAGAAGCAGGTTAGGCCTCGTGTTTCAGACCCATGAAACCTGTCTCTCTGCAGTCTATAATAAGCTCCCATCAGGTCCTGTCAGGTCTGGGAACTCTACCAAGACAACAGTGCAAGAAAACATGACTGCACTCAGAAACTAGGAAGCTCAGCCCTTCCAGAATCTATATATGGGGCACACCAAATGTTCTGTGCTCTGGGGGCCTGATGCTAAGTCATGGAAAGGACTGAGCTTTCTTTCTGGCCTCAAGAGGCTCAGATGTGAATTTCTTGGGGTGTCTAGTCAGTCATGCTGCTGACGAGGGTTCGAGTGTTGATGAGACTTAGTAATGATGGTATACAGAGGAACATGGGGTAGGGTAGTACTGGTCAGGGGACCAGTCTGAATCTCCTCTGGGTAAGTCCTTCCGGAAGAGCAGTATATGATGCAGGTAGGAAGTTTGGTTGTTGAATTGGCAAGAAACTTGGCCTGAGAAGGATCCTAGGTCCAAGGCTGGCCATAGTACCCAGGTGGGCAGAGATGACTCCTAAGAGGTACCCTTGCAGTAGCAACTGCTTTCTCTGGAAGGCGTATGGGTTTAGGCCAGTGGGTATGGAGAAAGGGGCTGAGGGGGGGGATTATTGTCTGTATTTAAAGTCTGGAGTCACTGTGGGGAGCTCTGGTTTCTCATGGGGGCATGAGGTATTCTACCCCCAAATCCTAGTGCTTGACCTGGGCCTGGGTCCCGACTGTAAGTGAATCTTTTGACCCTGGGGTTGGGCCATCAGGGACAGCCACTTTTCAGTTTAACCTGATCCTTGATACAGTTTCTGTCTCATCTGTAATTGTACTTCAGAGTCAGTCTCTGAACCCCAACCAGGATTCCAAAGCAATGGGTTAAGACATTTTGTCATTTCAGGGTGAAACTGAGCAAACAAACCCCCTTTCAGATAACAGGCAGCTTCTCAATGCCCTAACCATGTTTTGCACAGAGTTGGTGCTCAACAAACTGTAGTGAGTTCAGGAAAGTAAGTCAGCCATCACCCTGGAAAGAAGTGGTGTCTAGAGATAGATGGCCTCCCTGATTGCATAGAGATACTTTGATGGTCTGTATTTTTGTCTTGAGCCCCATGTTGGGGTGATGTCTGTAAGGGTCCAGCCTCAACTGGGTTCACACGTTCCAGGGTAGGGGTGTGTTGGTTAGAAAAATTAGGTAGGAGAAACAGAGATATGAAAGAAACACAGAGACATAAGACAGAACTGGGAGGGCAATCCAGTGAATACTGAATACACCTGTGTTTATTTTCCATATGCTTATATACCCCAATCAAAAAGGGGGGGAAGAAGGCAAAAGACTGTTTTAGCATGACACAAAGAACAAACAGAGCAATTACTTGCTCCAATACTTGAAGCATCAAGCCACTATATCCTGAGTTAAGCTTTCTGTTGTTCATGCAGGACATGCAGTGACTACACCTTAAACTAAGTATCCTGAAGGCAGCCACTTCCTGGGTCAAACCTGTCATATCATTGAAGGAGCAGGAATAGGCTTGAATTCTCTGACCTTTGGTCAGGGAGGAATGGACCCACTTCTGTGAGCCATCTTAATACTCAAAACACCAAGCATCCACACCTTAAGTCAAACCTCTTGTCAATAACTTTGCAAGAGCAAGAGTAGGCTTAAACTCTCTGACCTTCAGTCAAGGTGGGAGTGGACCCACTTCTGTTGGCCCCCACATGTTATCCATAAACTGTATTAGTGTTCTGAATCTGCACTAGCATGTTTGTACAGAATGATGTGCAATAATCATTCATGCTCAGAAAATACACCACTTTAACGAATGACAAAAAAAAATAATTCACAGGTAGAGGTAGAAAGTGGGGTATCTTTCCTCACTTGTCATCAGGGTCATGACTGACACTCTGGTGTGGGACAATTGTATTCTGTCAATTATGTTTTAAATAAACGCTGATTAGCCAGTAGCCAGGCAGGAAGTATAGGCGGGGCAACCAGACAGGAAGTAGAGGAGGGACAATGAGAACAGGAGTATTCTGAGAAGAAGGAATCTATTTCCACAGTTCTTCCTAGACACTGAAAAAGCAGGATGTGACCTGCCCTGCTGAAAAAGGTACTGAGCCATGTGGCTAACATATACTAGAATAATGGGCTAATATAAGTTATAAGAGCTAATACAAACTAGAATAATGGGCTAATATAAGTTATAAGAGCTAATACGAAGCCTGAGCTAATGGGCCAATCAGTTTTATAACTTATGGAGATCTCTGTGTGATTTTCTTTGGGACTTTCCAGCTGTGGGAACTGGTGGGAGGACAGAAACCCCAACAAGTAGGCACTCATGTTGCAACACTCCTATAACCAAAAATACATTAATGAAATAAGTGTAGCATGTTAAAGTTTTATGCGGCACATGAGATTTCAGAAGTGAAGACTCAGGCTGGGGATAGAGCTCAGTTGATGGGGCGCTGGCCTAGAGTTTTAACTTTGACTGTCAACTTGACAACCTTGCCTAGAGGAGATTTACCTGTGGGCATATCTATAGGGGACTATCTTTACTGTCGATGATTGTAAGAAGGCCCAGCCCACTCTGGGTAGAACTATTCCCTGGTCAGTTGGTCCTGGGCTATATAAGACAGCTAGTTAAGCACAGGTCTTCAAGCCAGCTGGCAAGTATGGTTGCTGTTGTACTTCCTCATCAGTGAGCAAGTTCCAGAGGCATGGCTCTGTGGGATTGCAAGCTGACGGGCTCTAGGGTCCTGCTTTTATTTCACTGGTGATGACCTGTCACCTGCAAGCTAAAATAAACCCTTTCCTCCCTGAAGTTGCTTTGGTCATGTTATTTGCCACAGCCACAGAATGAAACTACAAGACCCAGCATGCAAAAGGCCCTGGATTTGATCTCTAACACTAGGTTATCAGGTGTGATGGTGCACCTCTGTAATTCCAGCACTGGGAAGAGAGGCAGGAGGAGCAAACATTCAAGGTCACTTACAACTACTTAGTCAGAAGCCAGCCTGGGATAAATGAGACTCCATCTCAAAATAACCAAAGACTAGGGCAAACTGCCCACTTTAAAAATATGTATCATTTTTGTTAGTTTTTGACAATTTCATAATGCATACATTGTATATTGATATGATTCACTCTCCACTCCTGCTCCTAATTCCTCACCCTCCCAGCTTCTTCTCTATTACTAACAAATTGATTCCACTTTGTATTTCTCATGTTCTCATGGACGTGTTGCCATCTGCTAGAGCATGATCTACATATACCAGGGACTATACAATAAAACAAACAAACAAACAAAAAACTCAACTGTTATGCTTATATTTTATGATGGATAGATAGCCATGCCAAAATGCCATTGTTTTGGAAGGGTATGGATTAAGGCTAACTGATTGTGGGAAGGGGGTGCCCAGCAGGGCCTGTCTGTTCAGATCCCTCTTGGTTTTGTCTGTGGCATTCTGCAACGCTCTGGGTAAGTTTCATCAGCCACAAGAAAGGTAAGACAATTTCTTTATGATGGGTTCCTGCCAGAAGGTGAAGGGAAGGTTAGTATTGGATTTCTAAGTTTGGGACTGGCTTGAGGAGAGAAGGGGCTAGTTTCTATGGCCTGCCTGAGGCACGGGAATTTTATTTTCTGTGGCCTGCTAGAAGTGAGAGGTGCTCTAGGGACTATGGTTGCCTTGTGGGAGAGAAGGGAGCAGAAGGAAAGTAAGGGAGAGGCTGATTTGAGGCTTTCCTACACCTTCAGTTCAAAGAACTCAGCATGCCAAAGAACTAGCCTTTAATGAGACATTGCTCAGAGCCCCATGACCATGTCCTCATAAAGCAAAGACCTTTAGACGATTGCTTAGTAAAACTTGCTCTCATACAAATCCTCTTTAAGTATCCACCCGTGGTAACCCCAGGATCTAAGGACCAGCTTGACCCTACAGCTTCTAGGACTGGGTGCTCAAGAAGGGCCCAGAGACCAGGAACAAGCTATTGGATGAACAGAAACTTGGAATGAACAGGACATTGGGATGGAGGGGGGGGCGCAGACAAAGGCAAGCAGAAGGGTACTGACCCCTATCCATAGGGAGAAAAGGAGAGTGACACATTGTGACTATCTCTGCCAGGAGTGCATGGAAGTCAGAGGCAGGGGGAGAGAAAGGTGGAGAGGGGGAGGAAGGGAGGAAAGGGGAGGGAGATAGAGAGGGATCAAGAGGGAGGAGGAAGGAGAGGACGGAAAGAGAGTTTGGGCATTGCTGTGTAGTAGAATGCCTTGTACTTGCTTGGTTTCTCATCTCTTAAGAAGATAAATAGGGTCACTCACTAGATTAGTGAATTCAGGGCTTGGTTCAAGCATAAAGCCTGGAATGTGGATCCCCGGAATCCATGTAAATGCTGAGTGGGGATAACACCCAGCCTGTAATTCCATCATTTGGAGGTGGAAGAAAATAGGCGCTCCCTACCACCTGTGAAGCAACGCTGTATTGATTGCAGGTGGCCTCGGTGAAGGAGAGTTTATAGGCAAGGGAAGATGAGGGAGAGGCTCCGTCCATGCGGCTAAGGGGAGGTCCTCATCCCTGCTGAGTATAGGTTTTCCAGGTATTGTCAATTGGGAGGGAGGAGTGCCCACAGCCCTGTGAGGCTCCCCCCATTTATTCTCTGTAAGGAAACCCAATAAACTCACTGATTCCTCTGAGTAAACTCAAGCAGAACTGTGCCTGGTTTGGTCGTTGGAACCTTATGAGAAGGGATAGACATTGCCTGGGAATTTCTTCGGCCTGGGAAGCAATTTTAGCAATGGGTCTCTCATACACATCCCAGGACTTAACTGCAGTTTTCAGAAACTCTCTAATGATCCTGCTTTCTTGAAGCTCTTTGAAAATGCATAGCAAGTTGCCAAGACCAGGGTGTTCTTCATCAAGGACTCCAGAGGAGATAACGTTTAATTTGCTCTTCTCTAGACCTTGTTAGGCAGCTTCATGGGCAAATTCCAGAGAGTGATGTATGGGTATTTTTGTGAAGTCAGCAAGCCGTTGTTGCCCAGGATCTCTGCAGATATTGTCAGCGGGAACATAATCTGGGTCAATGAATCATAAATTCTATTTTAGTAGTTTGCCGAAGACAACGTGGAGGACATAGCTGTCCCGATGGGGACCACTGGGAGAAGATGCTCCTAATGGAGCAGCAATGTGGAGGAAGCGGAGAAAGGAGAGAGAGAGACATCCTGCCCAACAGATTGCAGGCTTCCCTTCGGCCCTTTGTTCAGTCACCAAGCAGGTTGGGTCTTTCTTTTTCCCCTCTGGGTCCTGGAACACACAGATGGCCTAATCACACACAAACGGGAATGTGACACTGGCATGAGTTCCCCGGGGGCTCTTCAAATGTCTGCAAACTTCTCAGTTCATCAACCTACAAAGAATTCAACTTTGTCCCCGAGAACAACTCCATGCGCGTTAAATGGCAGCAGTTCACTTGGTCCTAGTTTGTGTAGGTTACAGAAACAACAGGGTCACATGCCAGCTTATTGCTCTGCTGGCTTAATGACCTTCAGGTGCTTCAGGGGGTAATGTTGGGGGGGCAGGAAACAAGGAAGTGTTTATTAGACAGATCACTTTATCTGGCTTTACAAATGGAAATATTGAAGATAGTGATAACAAGTCCATCATTACTACTCAGACTGGCTCTGAGATCTTCAACTCAAATGCCCTTCCCTATAGCTTATCAAGAGAAATTACCTGGGGTTTTCCTCATACCCAAGGTCAGGGGACTGTGTGTTTACCCCTTACTGTGGTCTTTTCGCTGGTCCTCAGGGCTTTGCACCAGTGAGACCGGCCATCCTTTTTTTCTGATAAGGACAGCAAGAAAAAAAATGAAGTTGAGTCCCGGTAGGAGGGATCTGAAGGAGATGTGGGAAAGTATGATTCAGCTCCAAGTGTGAGACCAAGGACTGAGTTACAAGGGATAGCGACAAAAAAGATAGGAGGATCAATCACCCAAATCAACCCTGAAATGGACCATTTCTGTACTCATCCTTCTGGCTAATCCAGGGTTCTGCTGGTCCCCTCATGAGGTCTGTCAGCCATGACTGCTGAAGCAGATGGTGTTTGCCTCCACTGAAGAGTGCCTGCTCTCAAGGGGCTCCAGTCCTCAGGGATTATCTGGCTAGATTTGGGAAATGAAAGATAAATGACCTTCTTTCAAAATGAGCAATTATCATTCCTCATTGAGGGGAAACAGGCTTTTTTTGTCCTCAAGGGAGAAAGAAAACCTCCCTTGTAAAGCTTAGAAGACATTCTTCACACCAGACCCACAAGGGTGTCCTAAAGCTGGGTCCTTGGATCTGATTACCCACTAGAACTACCAGTGATAGTTGAATTAATTAGTTTGAGTGGCTCTGACAATTTTCAAATAGATTCCTAAGTGATTTATATAAAATAAATTTATGAGACATGCTGCAGATTAGGTCACAAGTATACCTTAAAACTAAAGGCTTGGCCCCCATTGTAGGGTAAAAGGACCAGTCAAAGAAACATACCCTAACCCTGAAACCAGACCCAAAGAAACACACCCTGACCCTGGAAAAAAGCCAATTCACTGACCCTGAAACCAGAGGCAAAAGGTTAAAAAAGGCCAGTGGGGAACAAAGACACTTTGGCTCTGAAACCAGAGCCAAAGAAACACAGTTTGCCCCTGACCAACTCAGTATGAAAACCAACCAATCCCTGAACCCCAAATCCAGCCAATCTCCAAGCTTGCCCAAGATCAAGGATTGAAATCCAACCAATCCCCACCCTGAAAATCTTCACCCTGGAAAAACTCTACCCCTAAGAAGCCCTGTATAAGCCCTGTACCTATTCAGTTGGGAGCTGCCTTTTCCACGCTGCCTTTTCCTTTGTCCTCACTGACAGAGGCACTCACTCCTCTGGATTTTTCCCTCCCAATAAATCTCTTGAATGAGGTTAGGGTAACGACCTTCTTTCGCGGGAGCAGAACAAGACAGAGAAGGGAACAGATCTGAACAGAACTGTAACACTTTTGCTGGGGAAACCTTCCCCTAGTGGAACAGAGCTGTTACATTGGGGAAACCTTTCCCTGGAGCAGGGCTGTAAAGCTGCTAAGCTTCTGGTGACTTTGTGTTATTCTTTGGCTCCCAACTGCCAGGATTCCTTTCCACCCGAACTGTGATTCTTACATCCAGTGTAGTAGTGATTGACAGATAGTGTTCTCTTTAGGGACTATGGCCTAGGGGGAAGTCCCTGGGTTACTGAGACCTGGGCTTCTCCTCACTCCTTTGTTCCCTGACTCATGATAAGGTAAGATATTTTTGTTCTGCCATTTCCTCTGCCCCCAGATACTCCATCAGGTGATTCTTTGTTACAGGCCCATAGGTGATGAAGCCACCCCACCAAGGCCTGAGAACTCTAAAAACATGAGCCAAAACCTTTTCTCTCAAAGTTGATCGTCTCAGATACCGGTTGTAGTAACAGGAGGCTGACTCGCATGGGAATGCACAAGTTGGGCTGAGCTCCTGTACTAGGTCCAACAGACCGAATCAAACAATAGCTACACCAGGGCACATATTCCATCACTGGGATGAAAGCAAGTTGCTTAGTGACCTTCTGATTTATCAAGAAGGAGTGGGATGATATTCGAATACTCAAATAAGCAAGTACTAGTGGACTAATAAGGCGGTCCGTCTCTGCTTTCTCCTTACAAGGAAAGAGCCTGTTGCTAACCAATCAGCTTTCCCCATACTACTTCCCAGTTCTTTGCTTACTAACCACTGCTTGTCTATCATCCAAAGGGAGCACACAACCTATTTTGCGGCATGGAGGATTCCCCAAGTCAGGAATCATAAATAAAAGACAATTAGATCTATCACTGAATTTGTTGGCATTTTGTCTCTTGACATTCAAAAGGACACTCAGGGGTCAAAAAGCACATCCAAAGAAGTCTGCTTGAGATGGTGTGTCCTCTTCGAGATCATTCTCTGAGTTTAAACACAGACTGTTGGAAGGGAAGTGCCATGTGCCTATTCCTATGAGAAGCTCCTGTAGTACTGTTGGGTTGCTGGAATGGAAGACAAGACCCCCAGAGGTCCTATCATGGAACAAAGGAGGCCTATTCCCTAGCCATCAGCCCAAAGAGAGACACTAGTTGCCGTACATCCTGAGCCCAGGAAAACAGAGCTTGGGCTCTCTGGGCTGTCTGCAAACCTTCCTGCAGCAAGAAGGAGTTGCGACTCTGTTGTTCCAACCTGATCATCTATCACAGCTGTCAGAGGGCAGATTGTGTAAGACTTTCCAAAACCCAGCAGAACAACTAACTCTCTGTAGTACAAAAGAGATGTGGCAACTCTTGGCTTCCTCAGTGGGTAAAAATGCAAAGGTAGCAATGAAAGCCATGGGTTAAGATTAGGAATTTGGATTTGAGTCATGCTATGATTGATCTGTCTTGATGGTGTTGTACACCTTTAGGCTCATGACTTAATTCTTCTTGGTGTCAGTGCCCTCATCTGTAAGACAAGGATAATAATAGGTACTCGATAAAACACTAACAGTGACATTAGGGAACTGCATTCATTAAGACGCATCCAACTTTCTTTGGTTGCTGTTCTAGCTCTTTCTGTTGCTATGTTAACACTCTCTGACCAAAAGCAACTTGGAGAGGAAAGGGTTTAGTTGGTTTCTACATCCAGGGCACAGTTCATTGTTAGAGGAAGTCAGGTGAGAACTGGGGACAGGAAGCAGAAAGCAGGAGCCACAGAGGAATGCTGCCTGCCAGCTCTCTCACAAAACCTAGCTTAGTTTTCTTTTTTTTTTTTTTCTAGCTTAGTTTTCTTATAGCCTAGTAGTAGCCCCTGCTCAGGAAATAGGCACCCCACAGTGGGCCGAGGCCTCCTGAATCAATAAAGAAAACAGAGACAGTCCCTCATATAGATCAACTTGATAGTCAGTTCATTTCTTTCACGTGGTTCTAGGATGGGCCAAGTTGATGGTTAATGCTAACTAGAACAGATGGGGAAGATGAGTCTGAGCTAGAGGCACGCAAGGGGCTCAGTTCCTCCTCACTAGAGCGCCTACACCGGACATCAAGGGACTGTGGTGGAGGTGGGGTCTCTCTGGGGCACCTGCTGGTGCTCACAGGCTTCTTCCAAGCCCCTTAAGTCTGTTGGTTGGTCTTCAGTCCAGCTCTTGGTAGGGAAATAGGGCTTCCTGGGTCTACTTAACCTTTAGCTCAAGGGAAGCCATCACTGGACCACAGTCCTCCTCATCACCCTTGGCAAGGAGTCAAAGAATCATTATTCCTCCCCACCCCCAAGAGTTCTCCTGATGATCTAGCTGCCAAGCAGGTTTGGGAACAATGGCAGGATCAGCCAAGACAATTAAAGGGGGTCATGAAAAGGCTTCTGCCTGAGCCTGCTCACTCACCCTGAGTCCCACTGCCAGGCATCATCAGGCTGGTAATTCCACAAGCAGACATTTATTTGGCTTCCCAAGCATCCTTATTTAAAATGTACTTAGATGTGAAGTCACAGAGTCTTAACACCTAAAATTAAATTCAATGAGTAAACAGAATTTTGTCCTACAGTAGGAGGGCAAGGGGTGACTTGGGGACAGGGATTGATGTGGCAGTGGACAGGGTGGGGTTCAAGAAGAGGAGGCTTTTAACTGTGGCAGGCAAAGGAGTTCACTGGGTGACAGGAGAAAGGCCTAGAATGAAAGTTGTAAAAATTCCAAGGACTAAATGCCTTTCTCACTTGGTATAGTCTTTACACTGCCGTTCATAGATTCCCCTCCTGGATGACAGGCATTTTGCCAAATATTTCACCATCAATTTGATTTCCCTGGCAGAATAGAACACTCGCCCTTCATTCCTGTCTTATGGAGCAAGAATCTCCATTACCTTGTCCAATGAGGCAGATAGGTGGCACTGTATCCCCAAGTCCTACTGAGCAGAGGTGAGCAGGGCGTGACATTGTGAAGATGGTTTAGTATTTAAAGTGCTCAAAATACAAGAGCAAGAACAAGAGTTTGGACCCCTGAACCCATATAAATCTACTGGGTATATGGGCCTATCTTTAATCTCAGGCCCCAAAAGGTGGAGACAGGATTTCCATAGCATGCTAGGTAGCTAGGCTGATCTGCGTTCACTTGGGAGTCTCCACCTCAGGGAATACAGTGGAGAATGATGGAGGAAGAACCCCAGTGCCAACCTTGGGCCTCCACATGCACACAAATATGTACCCACAAACATGGGAACACACATATAATGCACACAGATACAGACACAAACACACACACCACACACACATACACACACACACAGCATACACACACACAAAAGCAGGAAAAAAACCAGGAGAAAGAAAATGAAGAAGAATAATCATCTTTGGAGAGAAGCTCTGGCTACTGGTGATGGACTTTCCTATCTTTAGCATCTCATTTTCCCAGGCTTCTCCAACAGTCTGCAAGGTCCATCCCTCCTATTTCTAGGGCTATGGTGGAGGCTGGAATTAGTCCCAGATAAGTTGCCCTCTGCTGAGTCTGGCTACTAACTGCCTCCCACGATCCTAGTTCCCAGGCTGCAGACAGCATGGGCATGTGAGGGCACACAGAACGTGTTCAATGACCACTTCCTTGCTGAGCCGAGAGAACCCAGTGGGTCAGCGTTTGTGGCAGTCACTTTCCTAGCATTCTTGCCCTCAGCTTGATGCCCAAACTGCCTGGTGCTGCGGCCGTGCTGCTGGAGCCAGGGAAGGCAGCAACGACCAAGACCTCTGAATTTTTTTATATTTATTACTCAAAGGCTTCATATTGGACATGGTGGAGAATCTTGATACTAAAACCTTCCTTATTTCCTTTCTCATCAGAAAGAATTTTGTAGGTTGTTGGTTTCCATGATTCTATTTCACAGAAATATGAGTTAATGTCTGATGTTCTTTTTTTCTCCAAAAAGGGCCTGGTGTTTCCAGAGATGCCATTAAGTTAAGGAAACCACATGATTAATACCTAACTTTAACTGATCTGTTTCCTGTGAGGTTCTTGGATCTAGCCTGTGTCTAAGAAGATCTGGACTAAGGCTGTATTAGGTCCGTCAGTCTGCCCTACGCTATCCCTTCGATGAAGAGTCAGAGGAAATTCCAGCTGCTCTTGCCAGGTTCCCTACAGGGGACTCCCCAGTCAGTGGTGATGTGTGGGCTTATGTAGCCCTCAGGACACTCTCAGCACACTGCACAGCCCCACAGTCCACCATCCCCTCTGGAGGGCTGGTCCTCGCAGGCAGATGAGGTAGTCCACCATCCCCTCTGGAGGGCTGGTCCTTGGCAGGCAGGTGAGGTAGTTCACCATCCCCTCTGGAGGGCTGGTCCTCGCAGGCAGATGAGGTAGTCCACCATCCCCTCTGGAGGACTGGTACCTAGCAGGCCGGTGAGGTAGTTCACCATCCCCTCTGGAGGGCTGGTCCTTGGTAGGCAGGTGAGGTAGTCCACCATCCCCTCTGGAGGGCTGGTACCTAGCAGGTGGAGCCTTAAGCAGCTCAGCTTCTCAACCTGGCTCCATCCCAGTCACCCTCTCATGATCCCACACTCCAATCAGACATGTGCTTTCCCTCCTACACACTCACAGTTGAACCCAAGCCCTGCCTCTCTCTTCCCTGTTCAACGTGCAGATACACATAGAAAAAACTTAGCCTGCTGCTGCCAGGACACCAGCATATCAAAATCTTTTCTGAAGAAGTTGTGTTATCCTTGTTTTAGAAACAGAGAAGTGTTTTTTTAATATTTATTTTATTTTATGTGTATGAATGTTTTGTTAGCATACACACACACACATATATATACATACACACACATATATACATACACACACACACACACACACACACATATATATATATATATATACATGCACCAGCTCCCATGGTATAATGGTTAACACTCTGAACTCTGAATCCAGTGATTCCAGTTTGTATCTCAGTGGAACCTGCTCCTTGAGGAAGAGACCTGGTCAGTCATCCTCATCAACTCAGACAATGAAACCCAATGTAAACAGGCTGCTCATGAATGCTTCAGCATTGCCAGGGGCATGTTTCATACATATACATACACATCTATGTATACACTAGATAGATAGATAGATAGATAGATAGATAGATAGATAGATAGATAGATAGATAGACAGACAGACAGACAGACAGACAGACTATGCATACTTAGCAGCCAGGTCCTCTGTAAGAAGAGCAAATGGTCATATGTAGGCAATTTTTCTGTCCTGACTGCCTGTTCCCAAATAACCAGCAGCCGCTTCCCAAATAACTGACTCAGAGACTCAATATAAAGTATAAATGCTTGGTCAATAGCTCAGGCTAATTACTATCTAACTCTTATATTTAAACTAATCCACATTTCTTATCTGTGAATTGTCGTGTCGCTCATGGCTTGCTACCTCAATTTCTACACATCCTGCTTTGGTGGCAGGTGTCTCTTTTAACTCCACCCTTCTTCCACCCAACATTCTCAGTTTGGCTATCTGGCCTATACCTTTTTTTCCTGGCTACCCATCAATCAGTGTTTTATTAAACCAATTTGAGTGATTGGTGTAGGAGATCCTTCTGTTTATGTGTTGCTTTTGTTGGTTAAATAAAGAAACTGCCTTGGCCTTTTGATAGGGTGGATCTCAGGTAGGTAGGGAAGACAGAACAGAATCTGGGAAGAAGGGCAGAGTGGCAGACGCCATGGTTCTCCTGCCCAACACTGACACTGGTTAGGATCTTTCCCGGTAAGTCATGACCTCGTGATGTTACACAGATTGGTAGAAATGGGTTAGATCAGGATGTGAGAATTGGCTAAGAAGGGGCTAGATATAATGGGCCAGGCAGTGATTTAATTAATACAATTTCTGTGTGGTTATTTGGGGGTTAAGCTAGTCGGGCGGCGAGATGCAGCCAGCTCTTTTATACAAATGATGTTGGAGGAGGAGGCCTAAGTGGCCCCGAAATAATCACACAGAAACTGTATTAATTAAATCACAGCTTTGCCCATTAGCTCTAGCTTCTTATTGGCTAACTCTTACATATTAATTTAACCCATTTCTATTCATCTCTGTATCATAATGTGGCTGTGGTTTACTGGCTAAAGTTCCATCTGGCTCCAGCAGCTCCATGGTTTCTCTCTGACTCTGCCTTCCTTCCCCCACACTATAGGCTAAGCCAGTTTCTTTATTCATTAACCAATAAAAGCAACACATAGACAGAAGGAGTTCCCACACCAGAGTGACAAATATTCACACAGTGTACAGAAGGGTTATTCCACAACTGTCATGATCATGAGCCATCTCCCCACCGAAACTTCTTGTTCTTAACTCTTACCATATTCTGGGTTTTGTTTTGTTTTGATGACTATCAGGTTATTCTTCTGGGCAATCATTGTGGTACAGCAGGGGAAAAAAGATTTGAGATTAGAAATATCCTGTCTTGACCTGTATAACATAAATGAAGTTGAGCAGTTTATTATTCTACTCCTCTGTGGCTCAGTTCTACAATCTCTAAGAAAGCTGAATCCTACAACATACTAATGAGGAAATAAAGGACACAGACTTTCTTATCCTTGACTCTTGAGTCACAGAGATTTGGCCCTAAGTATCTATTCTCTGACTTTTCCCTCCTGCACCTTCTCTATGGTCTCTTCACCTGAAGATCTCTCAGCCTTCAAAAGTCACAGGTCTTCAAATTTCCAAGCACTCTGGCAGGGCAGCTGGAGTCTTAGGACTGTGGCTGTGGCCAAATCGCTCACGCTGGTCTGCACCTAAGAGGAAGGGCCAAAATGGGCTTAAATTTGTGTCAGGACTTTGTGAAGAAAAATGGAGGAGGAGACAGGAATGGTCACATGACTATCAGACTGTGATGTGAGTCTAAATAGAGGAAGGAAGGCTGGGAAACTTTGCAGAGACTCGCTAAGGCTACAACAGGCTTGCAAAGACCTTCAGGAAGCCCTTGAGCTCCTGTGGCCAGAGGGCTGTCTCCATATTTCCAAGGGGGTGGGGGAATCTCTCTTAGTATCCATGTTCTGCTTTGTGTTACTGGAAGCAGCCCCTGGGAGGCACTGATGGGTGTTAGGGCAGAGTAGTCACAACATTGTTCAGCCATGCTTACTGTCCATGTAATAGCTGAGCCAAGGGTGATAGAAAGAATGAAAGAACGACATATCTCCTAATTCCACCGCCTCGTAGCTAGTAACCCTTAATAGAGAAGACTGCGACTTCTTCCGCTTTCTGTTTGAGCTTTATAGCATGCCATAGTCACAGTCCCTTTAAATTCTATAATCTTAGACATTCAAATTTCCTCTAGAAAATACTGGTGAAGGTGACTCTATGACAGGCTGAAGGGTCAGTTGGCTTCACTCTTTCTGGGAATGAAGAGATGGGGATTTGGTTTCATCTGATCTAGTCCAGCCTGGTTTGGTCTGGCACATTCTGGTCTGGCCAAGTGGCTTTGACTCTCCTCTCACCTGAGACATCTGTGTCCCTCTCTCTCTGAGGGATTGGAGAAGTGGCTTTGGTTCTGGTCTCAACTGTGTTCTCCTTTCTAAAGGACTAGCTACCACCCCCTTAACTGGTTGTCTATGGTTGCCCCCGTAGAGTTGCAGCCCAGAGCCATCACCGAAAGTTTTCCTAATGCAGCCCCTCAGCATCTATGGAGGTAGGACCCACTCTGTACTTTCAGAAACATCCCCAAATGATTGTTGGTTAGCATGGAAGTCAAAGCTTTTGTGAAGAAACCATACAGCTGAGAGAAAGGGCTTACCAACTATCCACAGCTCCCAAACCATATTTGTATATACTCTGTGAATTATCCTATAACTTGCTACCTGCTCTTTTTGGAACTCTTCCCATGTGCCTCTCTCAGATCAGACTTAATTATTGCAATATTTCCAAGGACATAGTTAAGGGGATGGATGGCTCTTCTGCACAGGCTTTGGCATCCTCAAGAAGATTCAATTTGTTTATCCTTCTTGTACACTTTCTGGGGAATTTCACTAAAGGTCTGTGTGCCCTGAAAGCTTGTCACCCTCCCTTAGTAAATTAGTGACAGCTTGGCCATTATGTCAGTAGAATATAAAACTCAAATATAGGAGGACAGTAGAATCACACACACACACACACACACACACACACACACACACACACTCTTAAGAAGCAAATCAGCAATCCCTGCGATGTGTCAACCTGAGGTTACCCTTTGGTGACAGGAGTGTGGCAACTGAATTCAGCCTTCTGAGAGTTGTGCTTTGTGCCAGATGCCTAATTGTGCCTACTGAAGGTTCCCATGGGAGGGTGTGACCAACTGTCCAAGTTCCTGGCAGTAGTGTCTGGAAAATCCTCATCAAGGATCATGGAACAAAGAGGGGCTCCTTGTTCTTGGCTATGACCTCTGCTAATGTATTGACTCTGCTCAATGCCAATACTAATTCGCTCTTCAAATAAGGGAAATAGTGATATTAAAATTTTACTGCCAGACACAGTACAAAGTGCTTTTCATGAATCATATAACTTAATCCTCCCAACAGCTCTATGAGGAAGACATTTAATGGACAAAGAAGTCTGAGGTTAGAGAGATGATGGCCTTGCTTAACACGAAAGCTCTTGAGTGGAAGAGGTCATGCTGGACCATCAAGGCCAGACAGCTTCAGGCTCTTCCTGGTCTTCCTTCCTTCTGAGAGTTATCCTGTTTAATCCGGACAACTCCACTCACTGTGAAGTTCTCCAGGGCTGTCTCCCTGCCTCAACTATTTCACTTGTCGGTTCTCTCCCATGACCTCCCCCAACTTTGTCCAAAGTCCTTCAAGAAAGACCATCAAAGTCATCACATGATACAGAATTATTGCTCCCCTTAAGACTGACATCCTTGGAGTCCTCACTGACTTGGTACCCTGTGACACCCTCCTCTTCCGTTTAAGTGTAGCGATCCTCTCTCATCTCTCGAGAGCGTCAGATGGGTCTGAGCTCAAGCTTTTTTCTGATATCAATCCTTAGGTGTTGTCAGCCCTAAAGATAAAAAGCACCAGTGTGCACAGAGGGCCTTACCCACACGATTAAGGCTAATAAAGCTGATGTCGACTGGGTCATGAACTCAACTGTGCTTAGAAAATGGAAATGCTATGCTGAGAGGGATCAATAACTGTCAACAGATTTTTAGAGAAAAGCATTATGTGTCTGGACAGGCTTAGATGGCATGTTAGTGTGATCAAGTTGTTTTGCCTTTGACATGTGACAGGTCAGTCTCCCAGACAGTAGCCAGGGTTTCGTAGGTGCCTGCTGCCCGCCTGGGGACACCATTGTGAAGAAGATTCACAGAGTCATGGTCTATGTGGACCCAAGATTCAGTGGATACAGACTGCTTCCAGGCTACCGTTACTTTTAAATAATGTTGTAAATAATAAAAAAAAAGCCCAAGTGAGTGATGTTTTTCTAGGTGTCCTGGATGTCTGAAGGTGAACTTCAATTTCACTGCTCTGATTATTTCTACCCAGTATTCTCCAGTTTGAGATAGCATAGTAACAAGATGGAGAGAGGGATGGGGGGGGATAATAAACAGGTAGATTGTTGAACCTGCTCAGCCTAGATGTGTTTAGAAGTGATTGCTGTTTTAGCCCCTATACTACACTCATCAACTTGCTTTTATTCATTCATGCATTTAATTATTCATTTATCAACCACTCATCCTGTGTTTATTATCTGCCTGGCCTTGCGCTGAGTGCTATAAGTTCCATGTCAATTAAGACATGCATCTCAATCCCTGTCATGTAAATAAGCAATTGCAGAGACTAAATTACAGGGTACTACCATATGATGGGAGCCAAAAGAGGGGTTGGCTGGCTTGGCCTGAAGATGTAATGCGTCTTGGCTGGGTTCTGAAGGGTAAGTATGGGCTTCCCAGGCAGATGAGGGGGAGTGATAGGGAAGAGCAGGAGCAAAGGACCAAAGGACCAGGCAAGATAAGATGAGCATTGTTATGATGCTGGAGTGTGATGCGTGCATTGTGATGGTCTTCTGCAGCCATTAAAAGTAATAACAGGGAAATAGTTAATCAGATCCTATGAGGTTTGGACAGAATTCTGTCAATCTACTGACTCACTGATGGTTCCTAGACAAAGAAATAGCAAGCATATTTGTGGTGATACTTTGTTTGTGATCTAACGTATAAAGCTTGCCTGAAGATCTGAGTGAGGAGCCAGGGCACTAGTAGCCCGAGAGGCCAGGTAGTGGTGGCGCACACCTTTAATCCCAGCACTCAGGAAGCAGAAGCAGGTGGATCTCTGTGACATCCCTGGGCTATATTAGATTACTCTAGTCTCAAAGAGAAGCAGAGCCAGGCAGTGGTGGATCACACCTTTAATCCCAGTGTTTGGGAGTCACACGTCTTTAATCCCAGCACTAGGGAGGTGGAGACAGGAAGGGATGGCTGGACAGAGAGAGGGATATAAAGTGGAAGGAAAGAGGAGCTCAGGGCATTCAGTCTGAGGATCCGCAGAGACAGAATATCCCATTTGGTCTGAGGATTACATAGAGGTGTGGCTGGCTGCTCTGCTTCTCTGATCTTTTAGCTTTCACCGCAATATCTGACTCGGGTTGTTTTTATTAGGACCAATTAGGATTCACACTACACGTATTGCATTGTGTAGACTGTGCTATAGTCTAAGCAGTTCGCTCTGTTAGTGTCAAGGAAATCAGACTGAAGGAAGTAAGACTAGAAACAAGGACACTGTATTCCGTAAACTATGAGAGGGAAGCCCAGCGTCGTGCACACATCTTTAATCGCAGCACTCTGGAGGCAGGAAAAGGAGGATCTCTGTGGGCTTCAGGCCAGCCTGAGATACATGTCAGACCCTCTCTCAAAAAAAAAGAAAAGAAAAGAAAGGGAGAGGAAGAAGAGGGAAAGGTAGGGGAAGAGGAGGGGATAGGGAGAGAGTGGGGAAAAGGAGATGGGGAGAGGAAGCGTGAGAGACTTAAGGCACAGCTGGATCTGTGTGGAAAATATTTCCCTGAATGCAAGGATGAAGGGCACTGTGCACTTCTTCCCCTTGAGTGGAGCAGCATAAGCACCCTAGACAGTGTTTCCATAGGATCACATGGATGGAAGAAGCACATGTCCCTAAAGCATGTTGATGGAGTTACCAAAACAAGGAGTGAAGGGTATATACGACAGATAAAATTATGCCTGCTGGGGTCCCCTTCACCTAGCTAAAGCTAATGAAGGACTAGGCTTGGGGAGGAAGAAGCACCCTCCTTAATTGTATAAAAATTTTTAAGGGGTTAGAATGGATGAGATTCTGTGTCAAATTAGGGGATGAACAGAGAAGAAAGAACAAGGGGCAGGTATGGGGTGGTAAATACAGAGAACTGTAAGGAGATAAGTGAGTGTGAGCTAGGTGGGAGTGTGAGCTAGGTGGGAGTGTGAGCTAGGTGGATAGTGTGAGCTGGGTGGGAGTGTGAGCTAGATAGGCGGTGTGAGCTAGATGGGCGGTGTGAGCTAGATAGGTGGTGTGAGCTAGGTGGGCAGTGTGAATGCTGACAGTGAGTTCTTATGGTGCTTCACTGGGCAGCAACAGGGACTCGGTAAGGCATGTGGTTCGCACTGAGGATGGTTAAGAAGTAGGTGACATGGCCGGGAAGAAGGAAATGGTGGATAAATTCAGAGATCCCTCCTCAGGATCCATATCAACCACAGGTCAGAGGCAAGCTAACAAGTGATCTCTACTCACGGCCAGTATCAGGGTACGCACAACAATCGATGAACGCATGCACCACCAAAGGGATGCTCTGTGTACCTTAGGCTCGATGTGGGACAATTAGCGTGCCCAGTGTACAAGATGCTCCTGCAACTCAGGAGCATTGCAGTTCTGGGTGGGGATCACTGTTGGCTGTGAGAGCTGTAGCGCCTGTGGAAATACCTGGAGCCAGCAGGACTCCCCCCTCCCCCATTAGAATGCCTGTCTAGTAAGAAGCTGTCTCAGAGAAGGCTGTTTAGAAGTAGTGATTTCTGAAGGGCAACTTCCTTGCCAGACTTGTTGGCAGGGAACACAAGGAGGGTGGCAGCTCCTTGAGTCTAGGAAAGAATGGTTGGTGAGATTACAAGAACGGTCTCCCACTGGCTTTATAGCCCGAGAACGAGGCAGTAGGGGGCTGCCCAGGACATGGCAACTCTCACGACAATTAGAAAGGGGAGCAGCGTTGTGCAGGCCTTTGCTGGTTGGTATTTCTCATTAAGCCCAGAGCGCAGGTGAGATAAGGACCTATGCTTCGGAGCTGCTCTCAGAGCTGGGGTTCTCAACTTCATCCTTTCTGTCCTCAGGAATGGACAGAGATCAGCTGCCTCTAATGGGGCCACCAAACCTCCCTTCCAGGCCGTCTTCACCATCAGGATAGACCACAGCTGGACTGGCAGCATCCTCAGAACCAGAGTAAAATCCTGCTCCTGGTTGTACCGGTCAAACCCCTGTGAAGTTGTGAACACCTGTGGCCATGTTTAGGGGGAAAAAAACCCCTATATTCGCAAATTATCCTGATATCCTGTGTGTTGCTACTGAATCCAGAATGTAGTTTGTTTTTACTCTTTGGGGGCTGGCCACCCAGCTCCCAAATAAAAACACAGAGATTTGTTCTTAAGCCTGGCCTTAGCTTGGCTTGTTTCTAGCCAGATTTTCTTACTTAAATTATCCCATTTGTCTTTAATTACATTTTGTCCCTGGGCTTTTACCTTTATTCTATATATCTTTCTTTCCTTATTATTCCATGGCTGGGAGGCTGGCTGGCTGGCTGGCTGCCTGGCTGCCTGGCTAGGAGGCTGGGTGACTGGCTAGCTGGCTGGCTGGATGGGTGGGAGGCTGGCTGGCTGGATGGATGGATGGTTGGGTGGCTGAGTGGGTGGGTGGCTGGCTGGCTGGCTGGGTGGCTGGGTGGCTAGAGGGGTGGGTGGCTGGGTGGCTGAGTGTCTGGGTGACTGGCTAGCTAGCTGGATGGATGGGTGGGAGGCTGGGTGGGTGGCTGGCTGGGTGGCTGGGTGGGTGGCTGGGTGGCTGGGTGGCTAGAGGGGTGGGTGGCTGGGTGGCTGAGTGTCTGGGTGACTGGCTAGCTAGCTGGCCCCTGGTGCTGCCCTTGCCTTTTTCTTTTCTCACATCCTCCCTCCTTGTTCCTCTTCTTCCAAGCCTAGATTTCTTCTCCTATTTATTCTCTCTGCATGGCCCTGCCTATGCCTCTTATGTCTAACTGTTGGCTATCCAGTCCTTTATTAGACTAATCAAGTGTTTTAAGCAGGCAAAGTAACACAGCTTCAAGAATTAAACAAAAGCAACATAAAAGAATGCAACACATCTTTGCATCATTAAACAAATATTCCACAGCATAAACAAATGCAACACATTTTAAACTAATATTCCATAACGCCAGAAGGGTTTGTAACCCTGAGAAAGATGTCTACAATACATTTTTAATTGAAGAAATTAATTTTCAACCCAGTAAATGTATTATGAGCCTGGCAGAAATATACGGTGGATACATACTCTGCGAGGAAAATTAGGCTTTCTCTTAATAATTATTTATGTATTAAATTTATTAAATTAAAAATGCCTATGTCTTTGTGAATGAAAACCTCATGTGTTCAAGTGCCCAAAATGGCCAGAAGAGAGTTCTGGATCCCCTGGAGCTGAGGGTACAGGCCATTGAGAGTCACCTGGCTTGGGTGCTAGGAACAGAACATGGGTCCTCTAGAAGAGGAAGAAGTACTCTGAACCACTGAGCCATCTCTCCAGCCCAAAATTATGATTCTCAAATGCCATCCCATAATACCTATGAGGGATTTGTTTTGAGATCCCTGAGGTAATGAGAGTTCACTGAAGTCCAAGTCCCCTACAAAAAGTGGTATGTACAGGACTTGCACGTCTTCCTGCAGGGTTCTGAGGATGTCCAGACCGCCTTTGTCTCCAGAATAGAACAGAGGACATGGAGATGGGTGTGCTGCTCTAGCGGAGAGGGGGGCTGACGGCATACTCCATGTAGTTACCCAGAGTCTGAAAAATATACACTGAAATGTTAGTAATGATTTTCTCTGTATTGTAAGAGAGAGAGAGAGAGAGAGAGAGAGAGAGAGAGAGAGAGAGAGAGAGAGTATTTGTGTCTGGGCCCGTGAATGCATTTGGCTTGTTTTGTTTATTCTAACTTTTCTTTGATGCCTACCTGTTATTTCTATGATGATGGCAATACTAACAATACAGATGAGAGATGCATGCTCTTCCCGGCCTAAGGCCTGAAGTACAGTCAAGACAGCCCTGAAGAAAATGAAGGTCACAAACCTGAGAAGTTTCCCTGGACTCCGCCTCAACCTTGGTGAAGTCACTGTTTGGAACTTGTCTAACGTGATAGAATCCTAAAGTGTCCACCCATCCCAAAGCAGCGTTGGCCTTTGAGTCTACCCCTGCAGGAACAAGAAATGACAAGAGTGGCCAAACTGGTACAGGAATTGAAAAATATGACAAAGATTTTTGCGTGTTCATGCATGTTTGCTTGCGAGTGAGTGCCCATGCCCATGTGTGTGTGTGTATGGGGAGGCTAGGGGTTGGCACTTCAATCACCCTCGATTTTGTTTACTGGGGTAGGATCTCTCCTTGGACCTCACAAATCTGGTTATCTAGTTAGCCAACTTTCCCGAGAATTCTCTGCCTTCATCTCCCAAGCACTGTAATTCCAGGTAAGCTGTTATGCTCTCCTGGCTTTTCTATGGCGTGGGGGAGCCTAAATTGTGGCCTTCCCACTTACAAAGCAAGCACTTTATTCAATGAGCTATGTCTCCAGGCCCATGAGAAAGACTTTTGCTCACTATGTGTGGTGTGGTGTTTTTTTTTTTTTTATTCTAAGACCATAATGTTATCTTGGGTTTTGTTCCCAGTAGTTATGAAAACTAGATCAATACAGTGCTAGCCAGGTCTGCGGTGATGGCAATGCAAGGGAGGGTCAGGGCCCCTCACCTGAAATTCTTCCTCCTCCAGCTGCAAGTGAGCCTGGGAGATACCAACCTCCATAGAAGTTGGAAGATTAACTGAAAACAGGACCCTGTGATGTAGCTTCCATGAGGCTACCATCTATATGGGGTGGGACTCGGTGGTCCTAAAGTTGTTTGGGGGTCACCATGTTCCTGGAAGTAACTCGCAGGTAAGCTTTGTTTGAAAAGCTCAATAAAGTCACTGGTCTCACTAAGTTGAACTTCAGTGAAGTCATACTGTTGTCTGTTGTTAACGTCCATGTGTAGTGGTCAGACATTCATTGTGCCACCCTAGGAAAACAGCACAACCTCATGTCGGCTCTCTGGAATTTTCACTATTGTATCATCTGCAAGCAACATTCATATGACTGAATTCTTATACTCAAAATTAGACTCCTTCCATTCATTTTCTCTCTAATTTGAACAGATCTTTGCTATATTCCCCGTTCACCTCCCTAACCCCCCGTTATGGGATCATAAACTCCATCACCAAATCTGAGTCCTTGGGGTTTTCGGAGTCTGACACATTGGAAGTGTGAGATACAGCCATCTGGCAGGCTACAAAGCAAGAGGTTTTGAAATATTTATGTCCGTGAAGAATGAGCCATGATTTTAAACCGTGTGTTAGAGGTTGAGCGGACGCAGCACTTGGGGCCCTAGCAATGGAGCCAGCAGCTCTCTGCTGAATTCTCCCTGCGTGAGAGAGCAGGTACAAAGCCTGCTTCATAAAGAACAAGAAAACCATGCTGCTCTCCTTCCCCTTGCTCGGCCTTCTGTGTGTTTTCCGAAGGAATATTGGTGGAGAGAGAAGAGCTGATACTGAGATTAATAACCCAGGATACTCTCGGAGGCCCCATAAGCTCTAGAAATGCTGTACAGATCTGGGTGATTGAGACTAGGCAAGAGGAGCCCATCTTAATCAGCAGTGTGAGCTTAAATTTGGGGCTCTCTCTGGCAAAGTATCTGCAAGGGTCATTAGCTTTCATTAATTACACAATCAACAGAGCTCTAGTGGAGAGGGGCCACTGGTTACAGCAGGCTGGATTGGGAAGGCAGTTCAGGTGTCCTTGGGTGACAGTGGCACTCTGGACCTGCATACACAATTTTCCCCTGAGCATCTTCCTGCCGAAGAGCCTTGTGGACCAGCCCCATTTCCAGAGTCGGGGAAGGAGGACCCATAGTCCACGTCTGAGGAGATCACCATTTGCTGTTCTATCGACTCTGTTGTCAGACAGAGTGGAAAGAATAAAGACCCCTTTCTCCTCTTTCCTTTTCTCTTACATTTCCAGCCAAATCGGCGAGTATCGAATCACTCATGGGGATGGTGTTCTTGGGGCTTTTCCAGGTTATTTTAAGAAGGCAGGCATTCGCTGAAAATGAGCAGTCTATTTTTGTATTAATTTTGAAGACCATCTGTGATGGGGTTACTAGAATGCTAATAATATTTTTGATTTCCTCTATTTTCTTTCCAGAGACTCCTAAACATCTTCCCTGGTCCTCGTGAGATGTAAGCGTGTGTGTGTGTGTGTGTGTGTGTGTGTGTGTGTGTGTGTATGTATGTATGTATATATATATGTGTGTGTGTGTATGTATGTATGTATGTATATATATGTGTGTGTGTGTAGGATGTATATGTATATATGTATGTATATGTCCCCAGAGCGCCACTGCAGAGGCCAGTGTCAGAGATGATGATAGGACTTCATGGTGGCTCCAGTTACGTTACTTGGCAGCACTATTGTGTCCATATAGCTCATTCGAGAAGCTTGTGAGAGCACCATGCTAGAAGTGTAGCAGAGGATGCTTTCGGGGCTTTTCGTTTGACTGGCCCACTTTCCCTGACATCACCACTTCTAGCCATATCTTAACTTTGTCCAACTGCGCACTCCTGGCCTCCCCTCAGCCTGTACCTACTGCTGAAGATCAGGACTCTTGACTAGAATTGGATGGAAGTCCCTTCTGAGGAGCAGCAGCTGCCGATGAGACAGGGCTGATGCCTGGACCCCTAGCGGGTGAATTTGTGAAGCAGTTCTACCAAATCTTCAGTTAGAAAAGAAACCAGCAAGGTAAAAAACCAGGACCAGAGATGAGTCAGGAGCAAAGACGGAGAGCTTTCCCCTTTCTGCTTCTAGTTCCCTGCCCCCGGCTCTTGTTTCCAGAAACATCCTGTTTGTCATTTTCTAATCAAACCCTTTTGTTTTTCTGTAGACTACCTGGAGATGGCTTCTGTGCCAGCAACAGAGGATTCCGATGTCTGAGCTTCATGAGTTAGAGTCCCATCTTAACTGTTCTCTGAAGACCCGGGGTAGGTTCATTTTCCCTCTAGGCAAACTAATTTTGCTTGGTCCTGGAGCAACCGTTCATCTCTGTATCTGTTTTCACAAGGTGAGAAAGAGGCAAGGATCAGCACTCCTGGTAGATAAACAGCGGAGAAGCAAATGTACTGTAGAGAGGGGGCATCCATTATCCTGGATTATGATCGATGGCGTGTTATCAGACTGGTTTTTTTTTCTTTCCTGTCTGTGCAGCCTATAAACCTGAAGATCGGAGGAGAACAAATCTTGTCCCAAGACGCCGTTGATTTTCTTTATGGCCCCAGAACGATGTTAGCCAAGAAGACAGAAAGTCTTCACTGGTCTCAAATCAAATGAAGGAAAATGAGCAGAAGTGAGGATCGGGGAGATCTGGCTGAGATACACAGCCACAGGATCTAGAAGCCTGAATGCTATGTCCATGTTTCAGGGAGTGGTAGGGCTGTGGTCCCTACTCCCCTTTATTTGCTTTTCCTAAATGGAGCGCAGGGTAAGGGGAGCAGCCAGGAGGGCAAGGTGCCACATGCATAGGTTTCCTAGGCAGCTCTAACAAAACACCACAAGCTAAATAGGAAAACTGCATTGACTTCCTTCTCTGAAGCTAGCATTTCAAAATTTGTTTGCAAGGAGGAAGGAAAGATGCTGCCTATTCTTTCCCTTGTCCCCTGTGGTCCAAGCTCATGGCATTCTCAGTGCGTGTTCTACATCCTCTTCTACGTGTTCACACTGCTTGGGTCCACATTGCCCTCTTCTTGTGGTGACATCATTGTTATCAGATTAAGGGCCCACCTGGGTAGACCATGACTTCATCTTAACTAATTATACCTTGTAACCACCATCTCTCCAAACAAGGTCGCATTTTGAGATGTTGTAGGTTTTGGTTTAGGGATTCAACAAATCTTTTGGGGTGGGGCGTCATACTCGTTTGAGCTGAACTTGAAGCCATGTAGTTGTCTCAAGGATTTCAGGCTAATGCGGTGGGTATATGAAGCTGCCAATGAAGCTCAGAAAAATAATTGTTTTCAAGACGGGATTTTCCACAGTGAACCAGGGTGGTCTGTAATTAATGTGTGGGCCCCATTGACCTCGAACTCATGATCCCCCAATCTCATCCTGCCAAGAGCTGTGGTTGAGAGACACTCTGTTTTGCTTTCTGTTGCTGTGATGAAGCACATGACACAAAACTACCTGGGAAAGAAAGAGCTGATTTCAGCTTACAGGTTCTCTCTATGACTAAGGGAAGTCAAGGCAGGAACTCAACATAGGCACCTGAAATAGAAACCATGGAGAAAGCTTCTTCCTAGCTTGATACCCCAGGCTTATACTCAGCTAGTTTTCTTATACCCGAAGAACATTCTGCCCAGGGGCAGTACAGACCACAGAAGGCTAGGACCTATGTCAATTAGCAATCAAGAAAATGGCCCACAGACATGCCATAGGCCCATCTGATGGAGGGGATTCCTTGGTTAATGTTCTCTCGTTCCAGGTGACTCTTGTTTGAGGCAAACTGACAATAAAAACTAACCTGTATAACAGGTGTGTATTACCATACCAGGCTTCCTTAGAAACTCAGCACGTTAATTGGGTAGCTAGTAATGACCATTTTTTGGTGAGAAGTCACTATTGAGGATTTCTCCAGAAGGAAGGGATAGCCAGGAAGCCACATGGGCAGTGTGGAGGCATAGAGAGAACAAGGGGTTCTCTTAGCTCCATTTCACTATATCCAAGAGAAGAAAATGGGATTGGTTAGCCCCAAGGGACACGGGGCTCAACTCAGGCCTATAATTCCAGCGTGCAGACTAAAGAAGCATGGAGAAATTGAGACATCAGTGCCACTGGATGTACTGAGTGCGTGTGGTTGGGATTAAGCAACAGTTAGTATAAAGAGCTCAGAATCAGACCCCGATTATGGACGTTTTATGGCTAGGATCTCCAATTTGCCTCTCTGGCTGAGAAGGAGTTACAGCCTTTTCATGTCCAGTCCCATTACAGAGAGCAGGTTTCAATAAAGGCCTCGACAAATAGTAGTTGACTGAAGGAACACATGCCTGCAGCAATTAGGCTACCCAACAAACAGCACTGAGTGTATGCAGTCCTACAAGGGGAGAGATAGAGGGACGGGAACTGGCATGTTCAATCTTAGCATTTGTGCCATCTGTGCCTGCTGTGGAGTGAGGAACAAGAAAACTCAACATTGAGAGAAGGGAGGAGTCTGAAAAGCATTCTAAGTACTGCCGAGCTGGCTTTTGCCTACTAAGTTTCATTTGCAGTTTGTAATAAATCAATAGGTGTTCCATATTCAAATGTAAGAATGCATTATCCCCTCAACTGAAAGATGAATTTGAATTATCCTTGTCATTGTTTCGCTCCATTCTATAATTGGTCATATTGATTTCTTCTGTCTGGGAAGTGTATCAGAACCAATGCATAATTACTGTGAAGTTGTATTCCCGTTAAAGTAATAGAAATATTCCCGGGACAGTTAAGTGTTAAGTATCCCTGGGGGTGAGCGCTACCATTTCATTAAGTACCTGGACTCCAGTTGTTTCAACCCACTAATGGCAAAGATAGAGAATTCAAGGAAGAATTTTTTTTATTCTACCACAAAACCAGAAATACATAGTTTTAGAAGTCACAGTAGAGAGAAGTTTGTTTTTTAATAATTCAAACTAGCTACCAACAAAAGGATTTCTATTGACTTTGCAGGAATCTGATCAGCCAGCCAGTATGAAATATTTCCAGGGATGGATAGCTCATCTGTTTGCCAGGAAGTCAGCTTTGTTATTGGACAACAGCCTGAGAGGGACTGGGATGAGACCCAAGAGTCTGTATTGTAATATCAATGATGTTGTGTCATGTTATTGAGCCTCAGCAAGGCTCGACTGTGTTTCAGAATCAGATTGGTGCTTCCCAAAGTTATGTCAATTGGGTAGGCTATAGGTGAAGATACTGCCTTATGCAGAAGCGGGACATTCTAGGGAGAAGAGAGGATTGGAGAGACATTAGGTTGGGGCTCTGAATTCAAGGAATCCTCCAAGTAGCCAGCTTGCCCAGTGATGAGGGCAAGGCCTGATCATAACCAGTAGCTAAACATGTAGCTTACCAGCCTCTACTAATGAGCTCCAAAGACTAGGCCTACAAGCATCGGGTGTTACCAGCTTAAAATGGTCTAGGCACAAGGTTGTACAAAACCCCTGGAGAGCTTAATAGAGAGAGGCAAGAAGGAAAGATGTGGAATGGACCTCCAAGGCTCTCTTATGCTCACAGTGGCACAGAACTTCCTGCTGCTTATAGTTGGTACACCATTGCTGAAACAATGCTGGTCTACGGCTAGGAAGAAGTTTAGTAGGTAAAGGTGCTTGTCTTCAAGCCTGATGATCTGAGTTTCTTCTGCAGGACCCATGTGGTGGAAGGAGAGAACTGATTGCCACCAATTGTCCTTTGACTTTCACAAACATACATACTGTAGTGGATGTGCATTCTCTCTCTCTCTCTCTCTCTCTCTCTCTCTCTCTCTCTCTCTCTCTCTC